>NW_011888798.1:13909766-13912123 GCF_000151845.1 Pteropus vampyrus | reverse complement strand
AGCCATATCTTTCGAACCTCTGTTCTCTTTGAAACGTACCTGTCTAAAGCTTGTTCCAACTACATATTATTTCTTATTACCATTACCATCATCATCAGTGTATTTATGATCTTTTGGTATATGGCTATATTACTACCATTCTGCTCTGGAATCTAATAGTAGAGATAAAATATCCCTGACCCTCACTGACCCTTATCAGTTAGTATCAGCCAAATGTTAATGAGAACTGAATCCTGTTAAGGGCCTGCTAGCATAACTAAACTGTGGAATCATCCAGGTCTAACTATTTTAGCAAGTGCACATAGGTTATGAACCTACTAGAATGCATTACTGCCACACTTGTAGGGATATCCAGTTTTTAATTGCAACTACTTTTATCTACTTGGCTCTTAACAATCTGTCCTCAAACAGGACCTGCTATGATTTGAAATCAAGAAAAGTAAAATACTTTGGAGTCTGCTTCAGACACATAAGAAACTGGAACATCTTCCTACACCATAACCAGGGCTTAGGAAAAGGTTTTGAAATACAATCGATGAGTAACTATAGCAAAAGGCTTGGAAAAAAAATGAATGCCTAAGGTAGTCTATGATTGACAGGATTCTATATAATTAATTGATAAGAATACTTTGATGTATGATTAATGCAAGACAAAATGAAAATTACAGCCTTTACTTTCTTATGTTCAAAGAGCAGGAATGAGCAGGCGATTCCATCTAATTTATATGAAAATAAATCTCAATTTAATTACATGAGATTCCTCAAATTGTTAAGTCTAGAACATGAACAGAATGAGTCACTATTTAAGGTTAAAACAGTACTAATCTATGAGTACTTATTTACTCCATACTTTGAAAAAGAGAGGGGAAAGAAATATACAGATGGAGAGTAGGAGAAAAGTTAGAAGAAAAAAGAAAAAAAAAAAGTTGAAAGAAGAAAAAATAAAATAAAATGAGAAACTAAAGTGACCAGAACTTAGATCTTCTCTGTCTAGACTTGAAATTAAATTTATTTAGAACTCCTGTGTTGAATAAACATAGTAGAGTTCCTTTTTACTTGTTTCAGAGATTTTTTTACCTTGCACTATAAAAGATAAAGGGCAAAGCATGTCATTTGAACATTATCTGGTGTGTGTAGGTAGGGAGGGGATATTTGGTAATATCTGGTGACATTTTTGGTTTACAAAACTGGGAGGTAGTACCTGAATCTAGTGGTTAGATGCCAGGAATGTTGCTAAACAGACTACAGTGAACGCCATAGGTCCTACAATCCAAAATTATCTGTCACAAATATCAATAGTGCTCGAGTTGAGAAAACCTAGACTAGATTATTTATTTTCAAACGTTAGCCATCAGAACCACATGGAGGATTTGTTAAAAACACAGATTGCCCTAATGTTTCTGAGTTATTAGGTCTGAGGCAGGGTCCTAGAATTTGGATTCTTAAGAAAATTTTTGGTGTAGCTAGTGCTTCTTGTCTGGGAACAACATTTGAAAACTGTCATCTTGATTTAAATCACTTTGATATGAGCACTCATAAAACCCCATACTTCTCTTTATATAAGATATATCACATCTATAACACAAATGTAATATCCATCTTCCCTTCTAGATTCTAATCTCAGAGCAAGGACAATGTCTGTTCAGTTCATCACTGCTTATGCACATAATAGTACTCAAATTTCCAATGAATTAAAATATTTTTTAATTTAAATCTTTAGCATACTGCCACATGTTCAATGTCTAAGAATTTGAAGACCATTCCCTTTATAGAACAACATCAACAAAATGCTTGTTAATCATAAATTTTTAGCACCAAGGGATAAAAGTCTGGGAGGGGAGCATTTACTACTGCTATATATCTTCTGCCTTGAAGGTTGAAAGCACTAACAAACCATGTTCAAATTGTTTTAAGCCTTGAATAATTCACTTTAAAATATCTGTACAAGTCACTGACACTAATGAAAATCATGTGACTCTCATAATTCCAACTCACCAAATCAAAGAAAGGACTTATTAGAATATATTATTAATTTTTAAAAGGTTTTTTGTTAGCATGACTATAAAATAAAAAAGACGAACTAAATAAGGATGAATAGTAAAACAGCTTACAATATGCACCAAAAGCCTAAATCCTTGTTAAACCTTCTCTTCTTATCTAGACTTTATTATCTCTAGTTTCCTAATCCTGTATCTCAGGTAAAACTGAAGTTATACAGTATATAGAACTGTGAAAGACAACTCTTCTTTTCATAAATAATAAACCAAACATTGATAATGCTGCCAAGTGTTAAAGGCTCATTTCTTTCCTTTAGCTTTCTCTCAATTATGAATCCCTTCTGAGGAAAAAAAAAAAAA
>NW_011888798.1:13905383-13908631 GCF_000151845.1 Pteropus vampyrus | reverse complement strand
ATGAAAGAAACATTTACTTTTTAGGAAAGAAAAACTCTCTCGTCACTAATATAACATTTCATATAATACATGGAAATACACACACACACACTCACACACATTCTACTTCTTTCTAAGTGACAAATTCTTCCAGGGCAGGTGGTTTATTTTATGGGCATAATACTAAAAAAAAAATGATGTTGAAAAGAACTAGTTGATTCACAAAATAGTTAAAATAAGTAGCACCTAAAGTATTTCTTTTTGAAAGTATGCAATTACTACTGTAAAAATCAAAACCAGCAACTCTATAATTTGATAACTCAGCATAAACTAGAATTTAGAAGGGCAGCATAAATTTTCTAATGTGATCTAAAATGTTTATCAAGCTTCATATCATTTCTATTTTTATAAAAAATTATCTACAGATTTTATATGTTTATATGTAATTTATTCCTGATTTTCATTGAGCTTTATTTTGCACTGTACTCAGATACTTACACACAAACACACATATATTCACACATATATGTCATTTATATTTTATTTAAGGTTAATAAATAAAATCATTCTGCCCGTTTGAAAAACCAGATATTTCAATAAGAATTTTGTTTCTTCCTAATAACTGCCACCTAGAAGAAAGACAAAGGTATCTAGATTCAGATAAATAGAATTGCATTTCTTAAACTCTAAATAAAACTGAATTTATTCATATGTAGTAAAAGTTCCTGAAATTCTGTTTTGTTAGCTATGTTTTTAGAGCATATTTTTCAAAATAAAATTATGTTCACTGGTTCATACAGTTCAGTGGTATTAAGTACCTTTCCATCATTGGCAACCATAACCACTCTCCATCTCCAAAACTTTTCATCTTCTCAAAGTAATACCCGTTAAACAATAATTCCCCATTACTCCTTACCTCCAGGACCTGGTAACTACTATTTTACTTTCTGTCCTATGAATTTGACTGTTTTAGGTACCTTTTTATAAATAGAATCATGAAACATTTGTCTTTTTGAGTCTGTCTTGCTGCCAGCATAATGTTGTCAAAATTTATTCATATTATAACATGTATCAGAACTTCGTTGCTTTTAAAGGCTGAATAACATTTCATTGCATGTGTATGCCACATTTTGTTCATCTATTCATCAACCAGTGGTCATTTGAGTTGTTTCTACATTTTGGCTACTGTGAACAATGCTGCTATGAATATTGGTATACAATATCTCCAGTCCTTGCTTTCAATTATTTGGGGTATATACCTAGAAGTGGAATTTCTGGATTATATTGGATTTTGATATCCACTCAAGGCAAACTGAGGCTACTGCATTAAATCTAAGCCTTTTTGACAGTACAAGCCTAGTGAAGAAAAAACCTTCCTAGAGGAACCACCATCCTGTCTTCCACAGCTGTTGTTCTATTATACATTCCTACCAGCAATGCACAAAAATTATGATTTGTCCACATGCTTGCCAACACTTTTTATTTTCTATTGTTTGTTTTTATAATAGCCATCCTAATGAATGTGAAGTCATATCATAGTTCATTGCTATTTAACTTGCATTTCTCTAAAGATTAGTGTTGTTTAGTGTGTTTTCCTGTGCTTATTCATACTATTTTTTTTTTAAATCATGGTACTTGTTTAATTTGAAATTTCATCCATATTATTAGGCCTATCTCCCCACTTTTTCAGTTTGAGCCCCTAATGATATAAAGAGACTTATTAATTTATACTATAAAACATATATGACTTTTAGTCTTAAGGTGCATGAATATCAGCTGTTTGGCACTATGCAGTGTATAAAATGCATTTAATAAAATACATGTTACAAAAGATATTAAATTGTGTTTGAATGAAAATTTAGACAGCAAAAATGCTGTGCCATTTTTGTTCTTTTCTTTAGTGACAGCTTATACAATATCAACAAGACAGTTATTTACCACCTTCAAAATTCACAACTATTCCTGACTGAATTAACTTAAATACATTAGCCATATTCTTAATGCATTTCACACACTGTAGTGCAAGCTGTTGTTTACTATATGATTAAGGTAAAGGGACATTGGATTATGAATATTTAAGTGGCCATCTGCTTTTCTATCCAGCATTCTTTCTATTAATAAAAGCATCAAAGAGACATTTATCTATGAGACTGTAGTCATAAATAAGCTATACCAAAGCTATGTTTATCAATCTGAACACTTAGGAAATGAAACTCTGCTCTTTTAGACCCAACTAGATCATCTATAAATATACTTCAATTCACTTACACAATTATTGTGGCTGAGAAAATTTCTCTTCTAATCACTTTCACTCCATTTGAATCCATGGACACTCTTTTTTGAACCTATGTCATGATTTGAAATCCCCAGGGAAGAACTGAGATGGATTCCAGCTACTTGGGCCAATAAATATTGTATTACAAATAAGTAGTGGCTGCAGAAGAAAATATCTGGGCATGAGGTGAGGTTTGGTAGAGCTCTGGATCACGACTTCAATCTGCCCTATAACACATAGAAATTGGCAAAATATATTTCTACTTTACAGCTGGAAACCTATCTAAGTGGTTAAATCACAGAGTGGCTTTCATTTGTAAAGGAGCTACACAGCAGAAATAGAGTTTAGTTTTCTGCCTTCTACACTCTACAAAAGTGTGATTCACCAAGAATATTCGTGGTAATATTGGGGAATGTCTTACCATAATTTAGAGCCAATTCAAATATCACCTTTCCCATAGAAATTTCTCAACAGATGAAGTCATGTAGGGGACCAGATTAGATGACACTTGAAGTCTCTTATTCTAAAAAGTATGCATTTTTGATACATAATTATCAACAAATTGTTTTCTGATTTAACTTCATGCAGTTTAATCACCAATGAGACTTCTTTAGAAAAATACTGCATCTTATACTTTGTAAAATCATCATATCTTACAGTTTATTAAATCTAAAATTTAAATTGACTATTGGGAGAATGAATTATTAATTGTCATTTTGGCAGAAAAAGTTATTAATTGAACTAAATACCAATCCTTACTTCAAAACAGCTGTGCACACAAATTGAATAAAGTTTCAGAACTAGAACAAGAAAATTTCAAATTAGACAAGCAGCTTTCCATATTTCTAAAACTCTCCAAGTCTTAGTTCTCTTTTCCATGTTTCATTATTGTCTTCTTTCAGTATCCCCATCTTCTGCTGTATACAAACACCAATACCATGCCAAGATTCTAACTAGACTTTAATGAATAGTGTTTAAAGTGGTTGATATGCTA
>NW_011888798.1:13902058-13904003 GCF_000151845.1 Pteropus vampyrus | reverse complement strand
GTATTCTAACATTTTTTTGTTTTGTACCAGAATGATTACATAGCCAGTCTTACTGTTGGAAATAAAATGTCAAGGACTCTTCTGTCTCTAGCCTCATACTTATTTAGCTGATCTAAAACATTGTCAGTAAGTTTGCTTTCCTCTTATTTACTCCAACCAATGATACTTTTCATTAAACGGGCGCCGCACCATAAGAACTAAAAGTGCACTTTTGCTTTCAGTAAATTAAAAAGGACAACAGTAGAAATGAATAACCAGAATTATTTCCTTAAAATCAACTCAATTCAAAATATTTTATTACCTTGTTTGAGATAAAAAAGTAATATATACCCTCAAAACTCAAAAAGTTTCCAATATCTCTTAAAAGACCCCCAAAGTTGAAATAATTGAACCAATGAACAATTAAATTATATTAGATGAAAGAGGCCAGTACTTAAGCAGAAAATATATAGTAAACATATGTTCTTACCACGAACCCAACTGACAATCAAAAGCACTAGGAGTGCTTTATAAAAGTTAGACATTCCTGATGTGAACTTAGACTTATCAAAATTTAATACCCATGAACGTAGCCTAAAACTTTGGATGATTAAAAGGCCTAGATGATCAGTGAGATTTGGAAACAACTGGGATAGACTGTACACGAGCTTTGACAATTACTGAGGACTGAAATACTAAGACAGTTTCCTAACTACTGCTTTAGTAAAGAGGTGGAACAATAGTAAAAATTGCAAGAAGGGTAAAAAAATATCAAGGCACTCCAAGTATGTAGAAGGAACGGAGTGAGGTGATTAAGAACAGTAAAGTTTACTGATAACAATGAGCATAGATATTTAGAGGAATTAAAGAACAAAAAATGGATAATAGAGGAGTATGCTGTGAAAAGATAAAATAATCATACTTTTTATGAAGATGAGAGTGATGACAGAAGGCTGTCTCAAGCAGGAGGTTAACTGTGGGGGGGACAAAGGAGTGAGAATAAGATTGGACCAAAACAAATTTTCTCTCATTATTGATGATCAGCAGCGTACCCTATTCTCAATGCTGAAATCGACCTGTTGTGCACCTTTGTTTATTGTAAAACTGTCCTTAGGTTTCTCAACCCATTTGTAAATTTCAAAAAAAAAAATGGTTATCAGAACTCCTAAAGCTTTCACAGAGCAAATTACTTTAAACTCATAATCCCTTTTCCATAGGGACTAAGTAAATGCTATAGTAACAATGCCCCCCAGCTGACTATGGCAGAACAATGTCCATTCCCTTTCTAAGCCCATCAAACATGTGATCCTAGATTGCTATTTATTGTATTAAAATTATAGTCATGGAGCCATCCTCAGAAGGGTTGGTTTATTACATTTAGAAGACTGTTCCACTCCAGTTTATTCAAATGAATGCATGCCATTTGGTTTTCAAGACCACACAATGGGATACTGGGCTCAGAGCAAGGGATCATGACACACTTTCTGATAGTTTATTCTAATTGCAGAAATAGCTCAGTAATATAGCAGACAAAGGCTACTATCTTAACTCAAGGTAACGATATGCAGCAGCAATTGGACTTCTGTTCATTTTTCATAATATAGAGAGTTTGCCATATTCCTTCATATATCAAAAGGATATCAGATTCTTACAATCTGCTAGGTTCTGGAGGTACAGAAAAAAAAATGGAAGGATTTACAGCATATTAAGAGAATATATACATATACTTAAGCCTCCATTTAAAGAATCACCATCTATTATATGTCAGGCACATGTTAGAGATAGCAGAGCCTTGGTTCAAAGGTGGAGTGGTCAGCTCTACAGGGTTGAGGATAAAAGAAAGGTGCAAGATGACGAAAGTTTGAAAAGGTCTGATCAAGAAAATGGCCCTGAGTAAAGTCATGAAAAATGAATTAGTGACTATCAAGTAGCTAAAGAGAACTAGGCCACTTCAGGGAAAGAAAGC
>NW_011888798.1:13897671-13901628 GCF_000151845.1 Pteropus vampyrus | reverse complement strand
AATATAATTTTATGCACCTTAGTTTTTTTTTTTTTTTACAATAAAGTTAAAAAAATACTTTGTACTTTTGAAGTTGATAGCAAATTTATTCAGGCACTTGGAAGAGATATTTAACATGGAATTTTAAGAGAAACATTTCCAAATGGTGTAGCAATTTAGAGGTAAGCACAAGGAAAAAACACTGATGGGCAAAATGTGTTACATTTCTACTCAGATTATTTTTTACTTTAAAAAGAAAAAAAAAAAACAATAACTGACATTTCCTACATATTTCCTAGAAATACAGAACATATACCTACACTTAACAAAGTGTGTGTGTGTGTGACAGCAAAGGATCTTTTCTGGTGAATAAAATATTCCTCCAGAAAACAAAAATAATTAATTCAGTGTTAAACATAAAGATAACATTTAAATTGTGTTACATATTTATAATCTCTAATCCTCCCAAAAAACTCTTCAAGACGTTTTGTATAGCTTTTCAAATTGTGCATGATTCTAATAATGGTCTAGGCAAAGCCACAGTCCACAAAGTGTTGGCAGACGCCACTCTTGAGTCTAGTCAGCAGTAACAGTATTGGTTCTGTCTCCAATGAAGAGTTTCTACAGCACTTACCAAAGACGTTTGCTTGAAAACAGGACGAAGCTTCAAAGTGAAAACTGTCCTCAAATATTTTTATGTCCTCAAAGACAAGCACGAACCCATAAAATACCAAGTAAAAGATTTCCTCCACTGTGAAGCTTGCCTTAAGCTATCCTACCAAGAAGAGTTTATCTGTGTTTCTGTTTGTTCCACAATATCTATGTTGCATATAGCTTTATTATGGCATCTGTCACTCCACTTCACCAGAACTGGCTGCTTCTTAAGGACAAGAAACCAATTTGATTCACCTTGTTATTTTCCATACTTCAAAGTGTAGTAAGTAGTAGGTGTTCAATCAACTTTGTGTAATGAAAAAGGACACAATTTACTTGGCCTTGAAATGAGCCAGTGCTTCAGAAGTTTTGATAGTAAAGATTGAAATAATTATTCAAACTCCAATTACAGAGAAATAATATGGTCTAAATGTAAAATTACCCAGGAAATTTTATATAAAGATTTTTATTTGCTCTTGTCAATTTTATGTTTTTGTTGCTCTTGCTTCTGCTGTCTAATGTACACATTATAGTCTAATGTATAAATTGTATTACCACTATCTCTCTCTCACACACACATATATATATGCCACTAATATTTTTCAGAGTACTTTAATATTTATTATTGCACCTTATTTCTGAGGCAAATTGAGCTGAAAGTTATGACCAGATTATTAAAAAAAAAAGAAAAGAAAAAGGGAGCCACAGTATGTAAATGACATTTATCTAAAGATATATGAAAAATGACTGTTAGAGCCAGCCTGGAATTCAAGGCTTCAGAAACTTATGAAATCTTGTAAGGCAGAAGCTTGAATTTAGATATGAGCAAGTCAGTCATATCTGAATGATACATGAAGGATTCATCTTAGTTAAATAAAATTGAGAATCTCACTTTAAAATATTCATCTTTGAAAATGCCAGTCCCTTTGTTTAAGGGGAATAAAGAAATAAATGGGGTTAATAAAAGGAAACAGGAGCAAAATACTGGGTATATTTAATTTGTGAGCCTCTGTGGATAGATCTAATGTGAAAGATGGCTTTATGCTAGCCTGGTGTTCCATTTTTGAAGTAAAATCAAGAGAATAAAACATTTAGTAAATATAAATCTTAACTAGGAAAGAAATATGTTACACGAAAAAGACAGTATCTTATTAATGGAATTAATGACATCATAGAAACAGAAAATTTAGTTTTTTATTTATAGATGTACATTTGCTTGTGTGTGTGTGTGTGTGTGTGTGTGTGTGTGTGTGTTTCTTTCCACATACACAAATAGCTAAATCAGTTCTGTCCAACTATGGAAAATCATTAATATTACAGAAATCAATGAATGCCTCTTTATTGGTTTATTGGCTATAAATATATGGAAAACCTAAACGGCTATCCATAATACCAATTTTATTCATAAATTTCCAATGCAATACCATATTAATATAACAATGACAATGCATTTCTTTAATAACTCATGAAACATTTATAAAAATACATGCAGTAGGACATAAAGAATATGTCAATTAATAATAAAAAGAAATACAAAAAACAAATACTCTAATCATGACTATTAACCTCATAATTAGGTGAGATTTCAATCAGGAGAACAAACATGGCCTCCAGCCTTTAGTGCTTGGACAAAAAGTAAAGCTACCCTTTCTATAGGGATGGGAGTGAAGATTCTGCTCTGTCTGATTCAGCCACTTCTGAACTGATCACAATATCCAGAAGGATGGAATATGCTGTCAGCCTAAGCCATAACTAGTTACAGGATTTGCAGGATTTCTCAACCTTGACATTATTAACATTTTGAATAATTATTTGTTGTGAGAGGGCTGTTCTGTTCATATTAAGATGTTTAGCAGTAGCTGGAGGCCTCTAACAACTAGAAGCGAGTAGCATCCCCATTTCCGTGACAATCAAAATGTCTCGGACATTGTTCAGTGTCCCCTGGGAGGCAAAACTATCATGTGGTTGATAAGCACTAACTTGAAAGACATGCATACATATGAACACACTGAATTGCATATAATTTTTAGAGAAGAGACCCTCAAAAGTAATTCAAATGACATCAAGTACACAAAATTAAACTGCAAACAATCAATCAATCATTTTGTCTATTCATCAATAATTATCTATGGTATACAAGAAAAGAATGGTCGCTCTACAATATCAAGTTGAATCCCCTAAAGTCACAGATGGGGAAGCTAAGATCCATATAAATTGAATGGCTTTCCTAAAATCCCTAATATAGCTAGACAGTAACAAAAACAGCCAACTGACCCTTTCTATTGACATATACTTTTCTTGTTTAAAATCAAGTGTTTAATTTCAAGCATTATTTCCTAGAAGAAATTGTCTCTGCTTTGATTCAGATTTTAATGAAGTCTATAACAGCTTAAATAAAAGATCAGCCAACTGCTGAGGCCATTGTGAAGCTGAGCTAACATAATCAAGTGTACTTGTCCATAGACTTGATGTTTGCTGAGGAAAGGCAACTGACAGATAACAATAAACTCCAGGGTAGAAAACTGAGTACAAGTGGTGACTATATTATCTAAAATCCTTTTTTTGGTTAATGGTGTTTTGTCTGTGTTTCTATTTGGAGTATGAGTAATTTATACAGCTTTGATTATTATGCTTACTGGCCTGATTTTTCTCAGAATAAACTATAATGGTTTCCTGCTTAGCTTTGAAAACAGCTTATTTGTCTTATTAGCAATAATTCTGACATTATTCTAATCAAATTCCAGATCCAACTTTATAGACATCCTGCAGTAACGAAGATTCAAATACTAGTGTTCAAAATGTATTTCACATGAATATTGAGGCAGATACAAGTGCCTGCTTGTCCTATTTTTAAATTTGGATCTCCAAGAAGTAAGAGGTAATATTAGGCCTAGAATAGAGGGTCAATACCAAAAGCATGTGCATTTGGGGCAAGTTGAGTCACAGACACAAGGAAGGGATCTTATTAGACCACCAAAGTGTTAGAGATCAGCAATAAATATGAATATCACCAGGGAGACAATGGTGAGGTCTATGCCTGTGGAGTAGTAAGAAATTTGCTGTTGTCAGGCCTGGTTAGTACTTGGATGGGAGACCACTTAGGAAGACCAGGTGCTGTAGGCATAAATAATAATAAAAAAGAAAAAGAAAAAGAAATTTGCTGTTATTTTTCTACATCATTTAGATCCTCAGTTCTAAAGCTATAAAAGGCTACTTACTTTTTGTCTATCCTCACCTAGAGACCACTGGTCCTAGAAAGAATGGTTTATTTAGGTAGTACCATCCCTACATCACTTCAGTATCAAACTTTATTCTTGCACTTAA
>NW_011888798.1:13891935-13896999 GCF_000151845.1 Pteropus vampyrus | reverse complement strand
TTGTGTTTGTTGTATTTCTAGTAAATAGCTGAATTGCTCAAATACTTGAAAACTTTGATTTACAAATATCTTTAAAATCTACCTAGATGAAGAGTAGTCACAATGTTATTGCTATCCATTTTGTTCAGTGTTAAATGATCTCATTTTCTCTATGCTACATTAATAAATAAAAATATTATGCTTCTGCTTATGTGTATGCATTTCATAATGTTTCACACTGATTTTACATCCATCAATTACTAAGCAAGGATAAAGTAAAATCTGACCATATATCTGATAAATATTTTAGAGATCTTGGAATTGTCTAGTCCAGGATTTTTTCCAATATTTGAGCCCCAATCTTGTAGTCATTCAGTTAAAGCTAAATAGTAAGGATCACTTTGTGAGACAATTAATTTTACCAGTGGGCAGATCTGCTCATTATTAGAATACCTTTTTTTAGATTGAACCCAAATATACCACCCTCTAACCTCCAACTGCAGGTCCTAGTTTACTCATTTAATTCATTTTTCACATAAAAAAATATTTTTAAGTATTTGAAAATGGATATTATACTTGCATCCCTCCTCATTTTTAGAACTCTCTAACAAAAAGCTTTCTTCAACCCTTTGTCATATATAGTACCTTCACCATTTCAGACACACTCCTCTGAACATGGTCCAGGTTGCATATGTATGTATTTAAAAAATGAACACAAGAACTGAACACAGTACTACAGACATGGCTTTTTCAACAGAGTGAGATAATCACAAGAGTCATTCAAGACTCTATATGACTTTTAGTACAAAACCTGTGCCTTTACCTTCCTTACCCTGTTAATGCTCTCAACCTAATTGTGTGCTTGTTTTTCTGAGGGGAAGGTTACGTTTCTATATGTATTACAACAAAGTGGACCAAGTGAAGGTTCTAGACAATATCTGATGCTGGGGAAGTGGGCATATAAGACAGTCTCTTAGTTAATGCACATTCTAATTGTGGAATATGCATGAGTTTTTTAAAGTCTTGGAGACACTACACATATTGTGCCTGGCAAGTGTCATTTGTCTTTTATTAATATGCACATAAATCTCTCCTTTATGGAGCTCTTCTTACATTCCCGAGAGCATGAAACTACATTTTTGGACATTATGTTATGTATTTTAAGCTTCATTATTACTCTATTTAATGATCACATCCTGCCTTATTATTTTCCCTAAACATTATATTTATGCTAGCTTGCTGCATTTTATGAATCCTTGTAAATGTTATTTTTTTCAAATAAGTTAAGGGACTATATTAATAATTACAATTCAGTTTAACTATCATAGCAGCCCCAAATAATAAAAGCATATGCATACATACAATATTTATTTATTTATTTAAAATATTTCAAAAGTAATACTAGGAGTTTTGGGAGAAACACCTTAAAAGTATAAAGAAAAAATGGAATTTCTTTCCTTATTCACCACAATTTTATTCACAAAAATAACAACAAAGTTTAGCATGTGTCATCTTAGTTTCTCTTTTATGTATCTCAACTTTCTGCTATACATTTGCCAACCCAGCTACTTATCTAGCAATCATCTATTTCTTTAAAAAAAAAAAGATTGAACTACTTTTCATCTTTTTATATGCATATACTTATTTAAGCAGCATAATAATCTATCATAAAGAACTACATAATTTTTTAGCCATTTCCTTATTTGCAGAACTTTAGTTTTGTATTGTTGTTATAAATAATGTAAGAAATATTTTGAAGATTCCTAGAAAATAGCATTGTTAGTTTGAAGCTTGTATATTCAAATTATGTTAGAAACTGCAACATTTGATCATCCATTCTCCTTAAAAATAAAACATAAAAATTATACTTTCATAAAGAATATACAAAAGTCTTTATCATACACTCTGCATCAATTAGTATTCTTAATCTCTCTATATATTCTAAATCAATCTCCCCTTTTTTGACAATATTCATCACCTCAAGTTCTCCTACAATTCATTATATGAATGAGAACATTCATGTCTCTCCCATACTTATTGCTTAGTCTAATCAAGTTCTCACAGAAAAAGATGTGGCCTGCATCAAGACATTGATGATAAATAATTTCCCTCCTCTCTCTTTGCAATTCTTGAGGAAAAACAAAACTAGGACTAATGTAAGACAGAGAATCTTTATTTTAGTTGTGTTTGGTAACAGAATTTTAAGAGGCAAGGTTAAATAATCTTGAAGAAATTATGTAATTTCCACAGAGGTTTTAGCAGAAAAAGAAAGATGTTCTTTAATAATAGTCACCATGTTAGGTATTTATTATCCTAGGAATTTGAATTTAAGTTCAAAATCATTTTTAATTCCCAGAGCAATTACTGAAATTGTCAAATACATACTCCTTCAACTACCCTTTTCTTATGTCACTTGCCATCTCATTCAATATCGCAAATTCATTACTCTTCTGAAAGCAGTTGATTACATAATGGAATATACCCCATAGAGGCCAGCACCTCTTGTCAGACTGTCATTTCTCCTAGAGCCCTTCTTCCTTTTGTGCCCTTTGCTCTCCCTAGAAGTTATTGATGAAATCATTTCCCCACAAAGTACTTGTGCTTTTGAAGGGACACCATCTTCATTCTCCATTCATTCCCCAACTATGACATATCTCTTTTCTAATCTGCTGAATATGCGCATATCCTGCCTTTCAAGCATGTTAGGCAAGGTAGAGTGTCCCTTACAAATAGCCCATTAGTGCAGACTCAACACAGTCCCCTTCTACAGACAATTGATTATATTACCTATTAATCAGAACCTCAAATCACTTAAATTGACCTTAGCAATAAATAATATGGCTTTTGTCTTAGTGAATGATGACAATGAAGCAAAGATGTAGGTCTTAATCATTATATGTATCAGCTACCTCTCGTCATTAAAATACATTTTAAATATATATAACTATTTTTAATTTTAATTTATATTTATTATTTATTTATATTTAAAAACACATCCTACTAGAAAAAGCAATACATATAATTGAGGCAAATGAGAAGTAACAAAGTGAAAGCAATAATTTGTTAAAACAAAACTCTAGGAGACATAGCAACAGTTTATCTTTTTAAAATTTCTATTAAGGAATAATTGATAAATATATATGTATATATTTGAAATGTACAACATGATGATTTGATAGCATATACATTGCAGAATAATTACCAAGGACAATATAATTAACACATCTATCACCTCACATAATTAATGTGTATGTGTGTGTGTGGTGAGAATGCTTAAAAGCTACTCTCACGAACTTTCAAGTATACGATAAAGTATTATTAACTATAGTCACCATGTTGTACATTAGATCCTCAGAACTTACATTTTTATAACTTAAAATGTGTACTCTTTGATCTACTTCACCCAATATCCCCTTTCCCTCAGTCTTTGATAACCACCATTTCATCCTCCATAGCCACCAGATTTTTAAATTTTTTTAGATACCACATACCACATATAAATGATACCACACAGTATCAGTCCTTCTTTGCATGGCTATTCATTTAGCATTATATGTCTAGTTCATGCATATTGTCACAAACAGCAGGATGTCCATTTTTATGGCTCAACAATATTCCATTGTGTGTGTATGTGGAGATTTCATGTGTGTGTGTGTGTGTGTGTGTGTGTGTGTGTGTGTGTGTGTGTGTGTGTGTGTGTGTATACATATATAGTTGCCTGTTTTCAGGCCTTATTTTAAGTATTTGAATACTTTCAAGTTAATTTTTATGAAAAGTGTAAGATAGGGGTCCACTTTCATTCCTTTGCATGTGAATATCCAGTTTTCCCTCTACTATTTTTTAAAGAGAATACCTTTTCTTTACCCCATTGTGTGTTGTGCTGCCCTTGTGAAAAATCTGTTACAGAATATGTCTGGGTTCATGGGTCAGCTTTCTATTTTGTTCTCCTGATATATGTGTCTGTTTTTATGCTAATATTATTTTGTTTTGATTATTATAGCTTTGTGATATAATTTGAGATCAGGAGGTGGTGATTCCCCTAGCTCTGTGTTTCTCTCTTGAGATTGCTGTGGATATTTAGGGTCTTTTTTGATTCCACACAAATTCTAAGATAGTTTTCTTTTCTATTTCTGTAAAAAAATCCATTTGAATATCGATAGAAATTAAATTCAATCTGCAGAATGCTTTGAACAACATAGACATTTTCACAATATTAATTCTTCCAAGAATGAAAAATGTCTTTCCATTTATCTGTGTCTTCTTCAAACTCTTTCATCAGTATTACAGTGTTCAGTGTACAAGCCTTTCATCTCTTTGGTTAAATTTATTCCTTAGTATTTTATTGTTTTTAATGCTATTGTAAATGGATTGCTTCTTAATTTCTCTTTTGGATACTTCATTGTTAGTGTAGAGAAACGCAACAGATTTCTGTATGTTGATCTTGTATTATGCAAGTTTAGTGAATTAACTTATACTAAAAGATTTTTGGTGGAGTCTTTAGAATTATCTATATATAAGATCATGTCATCTGCAAATAGAGATCCTTTTACTTCTTCAGGTGTGGATGCCTTCATTTCCTTTTCTTGCCTAATTGCTTTGGGTAGGACCTCCAGTATTATATTGTATAGAAATAGCATGAGAGAGCATCCTTGTTTTGTTCTCGATTTTGAGCACAATGTTAGCTATGGGTTTATCATATATAGTCTTTTTATTATGAGGAAGCTTTCTTTATACCCAATGAGATTTTTTATCATAAAAGGATGTTAAATTACATCAAATGTTTTTTTCTGCATCTATTAGGTGATCATATGATTTTTATCCTCCATTTTGTTAATATGATGTATTACATTTATTGATTTTTTGTATATTAAATGATCGTTGCATCCCAAGGATGAATCTCATTTGATCATGTTCTATGATTCTTTTAATGTGTTCTTCAATAGTTTGCTAATTTTTTGTTGAGAGCTTTTACATCTATATTCATCTGGGATATTGGCCTGTAATTTTCTTTTCTTTTAGTGTCCTTTTCTGGCTTCAGCATCTGGGTAATGCTGGCCTCTTAAAATGACTTTGGAAGTATTGTTT
>NW_011888798.1:13889630-13891885 GCF_000151845.1 Pteropus vampyrus | reverse complement strand
TGATGTATTACATTTATTGATTTTTTGTATATTAAATGATCGTTGCATCCCAAGGATGAATCTCATTTGATCATGTTCTATGATTCTTTTAATGTGTTCTTCAATAGTTTGCTAATTTTTTGTTGAGAGCTTTTACATCTATATTCATCTGGGATATTGGCCTGTAATTTTCTTTTCTTTTAGTGTCCTTTTCTGGCTTCAGCATCTGGGTAATGCTGGCCTCTTAAAATGACTTTGGAAGTATTGTTTCCCTTTCTATTCTTTGGAAAATTTTTAGAAAGATTGGTATTCTTTAAATGTATAGTAGAATTCACTTGTGAAGCCATCTGGTCTTGAGTTTTGTTTGGAGATATTGATTACAAAGTCAATCTCCTTGTTTGCTATTTGTTCAGATTTTCTATTATTTCATGATTTAGTCTTGGTAAGTTTATGTTTCTATGAATCTATCCATTTCTTGTAAGTTATCTAAGTTGTTGGTACATTATTGTTCACAGTAGTCTCTTAGGATCCTTGGTATTGCTGTGATGTTAGCTACAATGTCTCCTCTTTCATTTATAATTTAACTATTTTGAGTCATCTCTCTTTTTTTCTTAGTATAAATTAAATTTGTCAATGTTTTCTTTTTTTTTTCACTTTTTCAAATAACAATTCTGGAGAATATTCTACATGCACTTAAGAAAAATGTATATTTTGCTGCTGTTGGATGGAATGTTTGCATATATCTGTTAAGTCCATTTGCTCTAAAGTATATTTCAATACATTATCAGCTTATTTATTTTTGTCCAAATGATCTATCCATTGTTGAAATGGGGTATTGAAATTCCTTATTATCATCGCATTGCAGTCTTTTTTTTTTTTACCTTCAGACTTTTTAATAATTGTTTAAAATATTTAAGTAGGATAGATTTACAATTGTTTTATCTTATTGATGAATTGACCCCTTTACCATTAAATAGTGACCTTCTCTTTTGTTTGCTACAGCTTTTGACTTAAAGTCCATTTTGTCTGATGTAAGTATAGCTACCCTTTCTTTTGGTTTCAATTTGTATGAGACATCTTTTTAATCCCTTCATTATCAGCTTCAGCATATCCTTAAAGCTTAAGTGAGTCTCTTGTAGGCAACGTATAGCTGAGTCTGTTTGTTTTTTGTTTTTAGTTTCTGTTTTTGTTTTTTTGACAGGTGAGGGTTTACTATCACCATTTTGTAAATTGTTTCTGATTGTTTTGTAGTTCTTTTGTCCTGTTTTCATCTCTGTCTTTCTTTGTGAGTTGGTAATTTTTTGTAGTGGTATACTTTGATTCTTTTCTCTTTATCACTTGTATATCTATTAAAGAATCTAGCTTTGTGTTTACCATGAAGCTTTCACAATACATCTTACAACAGCCTATTTTAAGCTTACAGTAACTTAACTTCAATTGCATAAAAAAATTTTGCATAATTTCCTTCCACCTAATTTATGTTGTTGATGTTTCAATTTACATATTTTATGGCATACATTCGTTAACAAAATATTATAGTTATAGTTATTTTTAATAATTTTCTTTTAACATATATGCTAAAGTTCAAAATGATTTAAACAGTACCTTTGCAGTAGTAGAATATTTTGAATTTGAGCATGTAATTAACTTTAGCAGTGGATTTTATACCTTTATATGTTTTGATATTTACTATTGTCCTTTGATTTCAACTTGAAAAACTCCTTTTAGAATTTCTTGTAAGGCAGGTCTAGTGGTGATAAATTACCACAGCTTTTATTTGTATGGGAAAGCCTTTATCTCTCCTTCATTTCTATAAGATATCTTTGCTTGGTAAAATATTCTTGTTGACATTTTCTTTATTCGGAGTACTTTGAATTACCTTGCTACTCTCTACTGCTCTGCAGGGTTTCTAAGAAATGTGCTAATCATTTTACCATGATTCCCTAGAATGTGATGAGTCTTTCTCTCTCGCTACTTTCAAAATTCTCTTTGTCTTTGATTATTGAAACTTGATTATAATGGGTCTTGGTGAATTTCCCTTTAGGTTGAATCTGTTTGGGCATCTCTGAGCTTAATGTGGCCATAACTCTCCCCAGATTAGGGAATTTTCCAGCCATTATTTTTCAAATAAGTTTCTGCCTTTTTCTCTCCCTCTCTTCTTCTTTTTGGACTCCCATAATGAGGATATTATTTTGTTTGATTGGTTCCATAATCCACATAGACTTTCTCTACTCTTTTTCATTATAATTACTTTTTTTCTCATCTGATTGGATAAT
>NW_011888798.1:13870768-13889580 GCF_000151845.1 Pteropus vampyrus | reverse complement strand
TGATCTATCCATTGTTGAAAGTGGGGTATTGAAATTCCTTATTATCATCGCATTGCAGTCTTTTTTTTTTACCTTCAGACTTTTTAATAATTGTTTAAAATATTTAAGTAGGATAGATTTACAATTGTTTTATCTTATTGATGAATTGACCCCTTTACCATTAAATAGCGACCTTCTCTTTTGTTTGCTACAGCTTTTGACTTAAAGTCCATTTTGTCTGATGTAAGTATAGCTACCCTTTCTTTTGGTTTCAATTTGTATGGGACATCTTTTTAATCCCTTCATTATCAGCTTCAGCATATCCTTAAAGCTTAAGTGAGTCTCTTGTAGGCAACATATAGCTGAGTCTGTTTGTTTTTTGTTTTTAGTTTCTGTTTTTGTTTTTTTGACAGGTGAGGGTTTACTATCACCATTTTGTAAATTGTTTCTGATTGTTTTGTAGTTCTTTTGTCCTGTTTTCATCTCTGTCTTTCTTTGTGAGTTGGTAATTTTTTGTAGTGGTATACTTTGATTCTTTTCTCTTTATCACTTGTATATCTATTAAAGAATCTAGCTTTGTGTTTACCATGAAGCTTTCACAATACATCTTACAACAGCCTATTTTAAGCTTACAGTAACTTAACTTCAATTGCATAAAAAAATTTTGCATAATTTCCTTCCACCTAATTTATGTTGTTGATGTTTCAATTTACATATTTTATGGCATACATTCGTTAACAAAATATTATAGTTATAGTTATTTTTAATAATTTTCTTTTAACATATATGCTAAAGTTCAAAATGATTTAAACAGTACCTTTGCAGTAGTAGAATATTTTGAATTTGAGCATGTAATTAACTTTAGCAGTGGATTTTATACCTTTATATGTTTTGATATTTACTATTGTCCTTTGATTTCAACTTGAAAAACTCCTTTTAGAATTTCTTGTAAGGCAGGTCTAGTGGTGATAAATTACCACAGCTTTTATTTGTATGGGAAAGCCTTTATCTCTCCTTCATTTCTATAAGATATCTTTGCTTGGTAAAATATTCTTGTTGACATTTTCTTTATTCGGAGTACTTTGAATTACCTTGCTACTCTCTACTGCTCTGCAGGGTTTCTAAGAAATGTGCTAATCATTTTACCATGATTCCCTAGAATGTGATGAGTCTTTCTCTCTCGCTACTTTCAAAATTCTCTTTGTCTTTGATTATTGAAACTTGATTATAATGGGTCTTGGTGAATTTCCCTTTAGGTTGAATCTGTTTGGGCATCTCTGAGCTTAATGTGGCCATAACTCTCCCCAGATTAGGGAATTTTCCAGCCATTATTTTTCAAATAAGTTTCTGCCTTTTTCTCTCCCTCTCTTCTTCTTTTTGGACTCCCATAATGAGGATATTATTTTGTTTGATTGGTTCCATAATCCACATAGACTTTCTCTACTCTTTTTCATTATAATTACTTTTTTTCTCATCTGATTGGATAATATCAAGATATATGTCTTCAACTACACAGATTCTTTATTCTGTCTTTTTGAACCAGTTGTTAAAACTTTCTATTGCATTTTTAAATTTCAATCATAGTATTATGCAGCACCAGAATTTGTTTGCTTTTTTATAATTTCTATTTCTCTCTCTTTTTTTTTAACTTGTTTTATTTATGCGCTGTTTTTCTATGTTCATTAAGTTGACTGTGCCCTCTGCAATCTCACTAAATTTCTTTAATGTATTTATTTTGAATTCTTTTTCAGGTAACACAAATCACCATTTCTTTAGGGTACATTCCTAAAAAATTACTGTTTTGCGGTGTCATGTTTCTTTCAAATTTCTGATTTAGCATTAATTTCTGTACATTTGAGGAAGCATCATCTCTTCTGGCCTTTTCAAACTGGGTTCAGTATATAAAGACTTTAACCTGAATGAGGCTGGGAGGGCATCAGCCAGGTGGGATGCACTGTCTTTGGCTTCTGGGAGCACACAGCAGCATAGTCTCTATGAAACTTTATCAGCTGAGGTCAATATTGATGCAAGCTGTGGGGGGTCTTCTGTAGCCAAACTGTGGAGATCCTGTGGATGGCAGTGGTGGCTGGAGCTAATGAAATCCTTGGATGTGATGGCTGCTAGGATCTCCTTGTTTTTCTTTCTTTCTTTCCATATTTCTTTCCTTCTTTCTTTCCTTCTTTCTTCCTTTCTTTCTTCCTTTCTTCTTTCCTTCCTTCCTTCCTTCTTTCCTTTCCTTTTTCCTTTCCTTTTTTTTCCTTTCCCTTTCCTTTCCTTTCATTCGTTCATTTGTTCTTTCTTTCGTTCTTTCTTTCATTCTCTCTCTTTCCTTCTTTCTTCTTTCTTTCTCTCTCGCTCCCTCTTTCTTTCTTCTCTCTCTCTCTCTCTCTCTCTCTCTCTCTCTCTCTCTCTCTCTCTTTCTGTCTCTCTCTCTCTCCCTGCCCCCCTCGCCCTGCTCAGAGGAAGAAGTTCTAGTCAGCGGTATCCATCTCTGTGCCTGGTCTGGTATTCTGTGGTATTCTGGTCTCAGCAGAGCTGGGATCCTGGGATCAGGCACACACAGAACTACTATACTCTATGTCCTATGGTATAAGTACACTTGCTGTGGCCATGGCACCAGTTTCTAAGGTGCAGGAATGTGAGATCTCCTGTAGAAGTAGGATCTCGGTCTCTGGGATTCACCAAAGTGAACCCTTAAGTCAGGGGAATGTGGAAGGGGGAGGCACAGTAGTAGCATGAGCTATAGTGATGGGATGATAGGATACGGTGGTGGTTTGAGCCTAAGGTATGTTAGTAGCAAAGCCTGGGGATAATAGGTCAAAGTCCCAACTATGGCCCCAGGAAGAGTCACAGAATAGCAGCAGCATGTCTCCAGTGGTGGCCTGTTAAAGCCACAAGTTAAGATTCAGGAGCCTGGTTGCAGAGCAGCAGAAGCCTAATAGTAGTGGGTCAGTACTGTGATCTGGGACCTGGGGGCAGGGCTCAGAGCAGCAGTGGCTGCACAATAATGGTAGAACAAATCTGCGACCTGAGACTTGGGGTGGGGCAATGAGCCACAGCATCTTGATCCTAGAGAGCTGGCACTGGGCCCCTGAGAGCAGGTCCTTCTGTGCTGTAGCAACAGCTCTAGCTTGGGGAGCTGATGCATAATTGGGGACTCTGCAGCTACATCAGCAGGCATAAGCCTTGGTGAAGACTGTGAGAGTCCTTAGTAGCAAAGGCTGCAAATGTCTTTGTATGTAGTGAGTCTTGATGAGGTTCTTCTGTTCTCCTTTTCCCTGTGGGGTAAAATTCCTCTGAGAGAATTTCCCTTGGCACCAAGCGGCTTTGGACTGAGAGATGAGGTAACACAGATGAAATGTTTCCTATGCTTTTCTATGGATCCATCCTCACTTTTTGAGCTCCTCAGGCTTTTTTGCTTCTTCTTTGTTATATTCCAGAGCTTTCCCTGAGCAATTTTCCTAAGTTTGAAGTTGTTTATTGCTTTTGTGCAGGAGACAAGTATTGGGACCTCCCAACCTTCCACCTCACTAATGCCAACTCTCTCTATATTATTTAATGTTTGTTTTTTTTTTTCTTTTCCCCTGCCTGCTAAGAATTTATCTCAGTCCTACACCAAGGAAAGAAAATCTATCATATAAATAATATTTTAGAACACAATAACATTAAACGTTTGAAAGCCATTAACTTATATAATTCTAATTCCAGTTAGGTTTTTTTTTTTTTAATGATAAAGTTCTGTACATTAATATTTTCACAAAATAAATAAATAAATTCTGGTTAAATGTAAAAAATATTGCCACATAAAAATCAAATCTTAAATGCAGTAATACTACTATTTTTATTATATTGACACTGAAGAATTTGATTCCATTAAGAATTTTGTTTAATCTTAATGGTTACTGGTTGTTTTGGCTGTTTGGATATTTCCTATTGTGAAGTCCCAACATTTGACTAACTATGGTTCTGGATTGGTTAGAGTAAGGTTATACAGATTTCTATCAAAGACTCTGGTTAGATTCTGAATCATGAGGTCCTAAAGGCACTTGGTGCCAGAAGGCGACGGTGTTTGATAGCTGGGCCTGAGGAATCTGGCATACCCAGAAATACAAATTATAGGTTTTGTTTTGTTTTGTTTTGTTTTTTAATCAGCTTTTGCTAAAGATAAGCTCATACAAGTTAAGTATAAAACAAATCTAAACAAATATAACAGGCAGTATATAAGATTAACAGACATTTGATCCTGTCCAAAACACCCAATGGAGAAATTTAATCCATAGTTAATATAAATCCCACTCTTACACAAGATTCGAACCTAGACTCATCTACCTAGCCCCATGTGCCATTACCAGCTAGGCCACCAAGGCTAGAAGGGTTATTATTGACAATACAACCACAGCACAATTATTAGACCGATAAAATGTATTATTTTTATGTATTAATTCTGTAAATCAAAAATAGAAATAAGCTTTATGAGATATTTGAACTCAAGAATGTTTTCTAAGCATGGACATTTTTGACAGGACTAAATATCAAACACCATTTGGGGTGGACCAACTATGTTTACAGACGTTTTGGAGAGGATCAGATTTCAAGAACCTTTTGGCATAGACCAAATATCTCTACGGTCATTTTGAATAGAGCCAAATTTCCTGCGAGGCTATATAAAGTTTCCTTGCCGATAAATATAGTTATAATAAAATAAAACAATCTTACTTCTCATATACTGTTTTTTGGTTAGTACCAGATAGCAATTTCATAAGGCATTGTCACTTAGTTGTATAATGTAACATTGTAATATTACTCTCATTAAATGTTCCTTATATAATTTATAGTCCAACAACTAAGTAAAAATTTGCCTAACTAACTTTAGGATATCTTTTTCCTTACACTGTTTTCTCCACTATACCAGGCAAAGCCATTCTCTTCTTCTCTCAGTTCTTTCCTCTGTAAAAACTTTCCACAGACAGTGACGGCTATCTACACAAACAAAACATCAGTTTAAAAGACATGACTTTGTTTTGTTTACTTATATTATACATACAGGGAAATGTGTCATTTTTAATTAATGTTTTAATAATCCTAATTTTTATGATGCTTCCTCAAAATAATAGTTTTCCATTAAATAAAAATTCGCATCCTAGAGCTCTCTTTCCAAATAGAGTAGATATCCTAGCTCAGCTGACTACTGCGCACTTCATATGTGGTTAGTCTGAGTTCAAATGTTCTTTAAATATAAAATCCAAACCATATTTTAAAGGATGTAAAATATACTGTTAATTATTACTTTAATTACATGATGAAATGCTAAAGTTTGTATTAGGTTAAATGGATTATTTTATTAAAATTAACCTGTTTTCTTCTTTCATTGTGGCTACTAGACCATTTCTACATCATATGCTTGTATCTGTAGCTTTTGTTATATTTCAATTGGATACCAAGATTCTAGAGAGAACTCAGCTAGGATATTTTCAGGACAGTGGCCACACATTATAAGGGAGTGGCATTTGAAGATATATCATTGTTTCTTTCAAAACTAAGCGATTAAAAGTTTTGCCATACATGCAAATAAATCTGAGCAAATAGTCCCAACACTGAGAAAGTTATGGGGACATGAACAAATTTATACAGTTCAATTCTCCTTAATTGAACTAACACATAATATTGGAATTAACAACACTGGAAATCATTTATTCTTTTCATTACTGACCAATGTTTATTTAGAATTAAAAAGAAAAGAAGGTCAAGAATATAAAATGTAATTATTTACTAAAATATATATCAAGTCATTCTCTAATTTGTAAGGACATAATGAAAGTTATGAGAAATTAAGACCAAGGGTAGTAGAACTTTTAATATTTGCAATTTCAGTATTCTAAAAATTTTTGTTTATCTAGAGTAAATCATTTTGTCATTTGCTTAGCAGAATGATACACATTCTTGTCACAAAGAAATATGCTACTGGTATAGTCTCACAGACATTGCCCCTAAATGGTCAAGCTAAGATCACTACCCCCAAATGAAATTGCTTTCTCAAATATCTCTGGTTGAAATAAATAACTAATACTAAAAAGTATTAATTGAGAAGAAAGAAAAGTAACTCAAACTGGAGAACTCAATGTTGCCTGTGCTATAAGTGTCAATACAACAATTTATAATATTAAGCAAGTTTCCATTCCACCTCTCACAGTGAATGATCCTTGGGTGGAATGATTTCACTTCAAAGTAACGGAACTCATTTAACAACTACACAGCAACAATTTTCTGTCTTGAATTCATTTGAGTTTACTAAGGAATCTCCCATAGAGCTCACCACTCATCTGCTTCAGGAAAAAAACCTAATGAATTGAAATTCCTGTTTATATCATATAATCTATAAAGGGCTTGGGTGGGGGCAATGGGTGGCAGGGCTTTAAACTTGTTTAGAGATAGAAGGGAATTTTGAAATAGAAAGCACTGCTTGAACTTGGCATCCTTACATTTTAATAGGCATGATAAAAATTATGAATGTATATTTAATTTAGACACTTATTTACTTAAGTCTAATTGATTCAAATTAATAAACTGATGTTGCTGAAGATCATTTTCAGGTTTGACATTCCATTATTATATACAGGTATGAAGTTCTTAATGGTAGGAACACGACAAGGATTTAATAATTAACTGGTGAATTACATGCAATTGAAGAAGAGACAGAGGAAAAAAAGTAAAAATTTTAAGAAACTCACTACATTATAGACTAAAATTGTGACTATTGCCCCCTGGTGTTGGGGCAGCAGCAGCCCTGAACGTTTGCTACCAGTTCCATTTTCAGATAGGCCCTGTGAGAAAGTTTACAAATTGGATCATACTGGTAGTAAAATTAATTATGTATTTCTGGCTTTTATTTTCATGTATCATTGTGACACCTCAGTGTTATCTGACTCAATTCTTCTTTTATTATTATTATGATTTTTATCTAGATAATATACAATATTAGTTTCAGGTGTACAACACAGTGATTAGACATTTATATAACTTGTGAAGTGATTACCCTATAAATCCAGTACCTGACACCATACATAGTTACGATAATACTACTGACTATAGTCCCCATACTATACACTATAGTCTCCATACTATACATCCCCATGACTATTTTGTAACTACAAATTTGTACCTTTTAATCCTCTCCCCTCTTCATCCATTGCCCAACCCCCCCCAATCCTGACAACCATCTAAACACTCTCTGTATCTATGAGCTTATTTCTGTTGTTTGTTTATGCTGATTCCACATATGACATTTGTCTTTCTCTGTCTGATTTACTCCACTCTGCACAATACTATTTAGGCCCATCCATTTTGTTGCAGATGGTAAAATTTCATTCTTTTCATGGCTGAGTAATATTCCATTGTACATATCCATTCATCCACTGTGGACACACAGGATGCCTCCATCTCTTGGCTACTGTAAATAATGATGCAATGAACATATAGATTCACATGTCCCTTCAAAGTAATGTTTTGGATTTCTTCAGATAAATACCCAAGTGGGATAACTGGATCCTTCTTCATCTTTTGTTATAGCCTGTTTTAAAATATATTTTGTCTTGTATAAGTATTGTCATCCCAGCTTTTATTTTTGTTTTCATTTTCATGAAACATCTCTTTTCACCCTTTACTTTCAGTCTATATGTGTTTCTGGATCTGAAGTGAGTCTCTTGTAGGCAGCATATATAAGGGTTTTGTGTTCTTATGCATTCAGTCACCTTATCTTTTGATTGGAGCATTTAATTCATTTACAATTAAAGTAATTGTTGCTAGATATGTAGTTATTGCCATTCTTACCTTCTAAACTGCTGATTCGATCATCCACTTCATCCAATCTACTGTTAATTCCTCCTAAGATATTTTTTCATTTGTTACTGTATTCATCAACTCTGACTGGTTCTTTTTTTATGTTTTATATTTCCACTTTTATGTTTTTTATCTCTTTGCTAAAGTTCTTACTGAGCTCATCATCTACTTATCTTCTAAGTTCATAACTGGTGTTTTCAACTCTGCATATGATAGGTTGCTTGTTTCCATTTATGATAATACTACTGACTATAGTCCCCATACTATACACTACAGTCTCCATACTATACATCCCCATGACCATTTTGTAACTACTTTTATTTAGCTTTCTTCAGAACTTTGTTCTGTTCCTTCATTTGGGACATATTTCTCTTTTTATTTTTTTCTCCACTTTTGCTGCCTCCTTGTGTTTGTTTCTATGTATTAGGTAGGCTACTATGTCTCCTGGTATTAGTAGAGTGTCCTTATCTAGTAGGTGTGCTGTGAGACCCAGTGGCATAGTCTTCTCTGGTCACCTGAATTGGTGTTCCAGGTATGTCTCTTGTATGGGTTGTGTGTGTGCCCTCCTGTTGTAGTTGAGCATTAGTTGCTAGTTTGCTCAATAGTGGGAGGGACTGACCTTCAGGCTGACTGGTTGTGATGACTGGCTGTGACTAGAATGCAGAAGCTGTTGTGCAGGAGCTGACCCTAAAGAGCAGGATTTGTTTTAGCAGGGCTCTGTTGTCTGCCCTTTGAGTGTGTCATCCTCAGATATGGCCTTGAATGGTGCTCCAGTTCAGACCAAAGCTGGCCACTGGGCATTCAGGCTAGGGCCTCTTTGGAGGAGCCTTGCAGCAGGCCATGTTCAGTTGCAGCCTGTGCCATGCCCAAGGCCACCTGGCATGAACCATCAAGCAATCTGCAGGTGACCACTACCCAAGCTAGGCTTGTTAGTGCCTCAAGAGGCCAAACCACAAACTAAGGCCAGCTGCCACTAGTGCAGGGCTTGGGCTCCTCAGCAAGACGCATGGGGCATGCCAAGGCCAGATGCTACTTGTTTGGATTTTGTGAAACTTTGAGAAATTTCAAGAAACTTTGAGAAATTTCCATGGGAAGCACCTTGGGTGTCCCCACCCTTTTGGAGGAAGTAGGAATCACCAGGGTGGGATGACAGAGTTAGCTGGTTGATGGAGACTCAGCTATGGCACCCACTTGAGTCTGCAGGCTAGGCAGAGGAGCGTCAACTAAGAAACAATTGCACTTGTGTCTGGGAGAAAGCTGCCCCTCCAGCCCTCACCCTCAAGCCAGACAACTCAGACCTTCCTCATATATCCCTGGTGTCTTTTTAGCTGCTGCCCCAGCGATGGGGCACCAGGGATATATGAGGAAGGGCTGAGTTTGTCACCAAGTAAGTTTGTGTGGGTCCTTTAAGAGGAAAGCCTGTAACTCTTTCAGCCCTCTGCCTCACTCAGCTACAATCTTCGCTGGTTTTCACAGCCAGAAATTGTGGAGACTTCTCTTCCCAGCACTGGAACCCTGGGCTGGGGAACCTGATGTTGGGCTGGGACCACTCACTATTGCAGGGGGACCTCTGCAGCCAAGATATTCTTCCCAATTTTCAACCACCACATGCAGGGGTGGGACTAATCTGTTCTGAGTCTCTACATTTCATACCAGTCTTGAGGTGGCCTCTTCTGTGTGTCCCCAATTGTAAAACTAATGTCCGGCTAGAATTCAGGCTACTCCCAATGATGGCTATTCTGTAGTTTAGTTGTAATTTTGATGTGGTTGTGACAGGACACAAGCACAGTGTTTACTTATTCTGCCATCATGACTGGAAGCCCCTGACTCAGTGCTTAGTCATCTGATATTTTCTTAGATATTCAATATTTTCTAACTTCTATCCTGATCCTCCCACTGATGTTTTCTCATACATTTCCTGCTGCCACAGAGTTGCTTGCTGATGCCACTTGATAACCATTGGTGCCCTTGACAACTAGAAAGGAGCCAGAACCATTCTACTTTTGGGTCATGGATAAGGTTTTTATCTCAGAGGAGGTATCCACCAGTCTTTGCTTTTAGGAGCTTCTGATTCCCTCATCTGTGATAAACCTAAGTTATAAACCTGCACTGTATTTTGGGGAGCCATCAACGTGTCCAAGCAACATGATGTCTTGTGTCAAAGAAAAGAGAATCCTACTCTATTTTTACTAAACTCTTTGACAGAGACCCAGCAGTATAGCTTTTGAGTACTATGTTCTATATTATTTATAGTGACAACAGTTCTTTGTCACTGTTACACATAGTTTCTGTTATGCATGGTTTCTAATTCCTTGATCTTCAGAACATGTGGACTGTGTCAGAGCAATAAGTGGGAATCGCAGATATTCAATTGCTTGATTAGTTCACATCTCAACCTTACCCCAACCCCTTTTATAGAAGGCTGTATCAAACTCAGATTTTGTTATTGGACAAAACCATAAAAGAACTCGCCTTAGGTACAATTCTCTTCCAGGACCCATCTCAGTCTTTCATGTGAAATAGACTCCTGATGATATGTTCCCACAAAGTGGCCAGACATTTCTGGTTTCTATAAAAGCAGTCAGATATTTTATATATGAACTGTATGAATCAGAAAAATTTACAGGTAGAATTCTAGTGATGATTTGATTAAATTTCTCTGAAACTCTGGACAAGTCAGTTAAGCCTTCTGGATTTCCATTACTTCATTGACACTATTAGTGAGTTAAAAGTAGATGTCCTACGAACTAATGTTAATCTCTCAAATTATATCAGATGAGGTCAATATGCATTCAACATATAACATTTGTCTTCTGGAAAATTTCTCAAACTCGCCCTGGCTCTACACAGCCTTTTTCTACATCCTTCCATAAAGGATGAGTTGCAAACCTTATTGGTCAGAGTATAAGGCATTTATTGGGATACAACAGTGCCTTAAGCAATCATCCATGATTCATTCCCCTCTTACCCCTGCATTTCCATGTCAACTCTATTCTGTACTAACTGTATAAATGAATTATTTTTGGTTCAGTCACAGCTCTCTCTTTCCTGCAATCGTGCTTATGTATATAAGTAACAAGATACATATTAAGGGGGAAATAGAAATTTCTCCTCAGGCCTTGAGTTTAGGTCAGTTGTGCCAATTCATTCTTTGCACAGATATCTGCACAGCAGCATAAGACATTTGCATGGCTTTTGTTAAGGTGATACTTTGACATTCCAAATATATAGCTTCTCATGAACTCCATGCAGAGAATTCATGATTGGCAGGGTGGGATTTGGGTCTCTTAAATATCAGACCAAAATAATCTGGAAAAAACATCAGTCTCACGTTTACCTCTAATAATTTACATTTTATGTAAAGTATATTTAAACTCAGTTAAACTTGAGTCAAGACTACTTCATAAGACATCTATTATTGCTCAGTTTACAATATGTCATCTATGTTTATATACAATTGCAAGAGGAAAGTTTTAGAACCCCAAGTGGAGAAGATTCGACCCACTTCCACATTCTTAATACACTACTTAAATAAGTAGTGCCCTATTTGTCATTTTAAATATCACCAGGGGACATTTTAATGGCTTTAGATACTTTTAAAATGTCTTTCAGTTATTTCTTTTCTATAGAACTCAAGCAGCACATACATTTTGAGCACACATATTTATGACTCATTTAAGTCATAAAGAATAGAAAAGGATGGCCTATTTTAAAACATATGCTTGAAAGCTTACTTTAATAATTTGGACACTGTGATAAATTGGACAAAAGATGAAATCATAAAGTTAGTGGTGGGCTTTATCTCTCAATCCCACTTCTAATTTTGCTATAGCTCAAAGAACAAACTATACATATAACCTTCATCAATCATCTTAAATTAAATAGACATCATTAGTTTCTTTTCAAAGGAATCATCTGTTTTATATTAATTCACATAATAAATGAATGCTAGGCTCTCTTACTGTACTCTCCTAGCACTGCTATCAACATGTATTTGTGGGGCACTGCTTAACCATAGAGGGCACTTTTTACATTCACAGTCATTGTAGATTTGTGTACTTATTGCAGCAATTTTGTGGCAGCTTTATCATTTTAAAGAATAACTATTTCCAGATTGTACAAATGCACCATGCTCTTAGATAATTAATTCAGATATTTTCTTTTTTCCTCAAATCTGCAACACCTCCTTCTTCTTTACTTTCACCAGATGGCATTGTTTCACAAAGAAAATAGAAGCCATCAGAAGAGTGCTATCTCATTCTCCCAGCGTTCTATTTACGGACCTAACTATTTCTTTGTGCTCTGCCTTTCCTGTTACTTTGGATCAACTATCTTACTCTATATTATCTCCTTTTGAGAACTAAATCCTAATATTTTCACCTCATCAAGGATAAACCTCTAGTACTTGATTGATTGATTAATGGAATTTTGACTATTAAATGTCTAGAGAAGATTTCTCAAGTTCTTCTTCATTATAAGCTCAAGTTAGCAGTTCAGTACTTGATACAAGGACTAGTAGGGACAGGGAAATGCTACACAATAGTATGGCCCAGGATCTTTCAGAATCAGTCTTTCTCGTGCATCTGCATTGGCTAAACTCGGCCATGTCTTCAATGATGCTTATCCATCTGCATTAGCTATACAATGAGGATGCTACCAATTTAAAGCTATTTTCTACTAAAAATGGGCATAGCACCAGTATCAGCAAATTATGAGAACATAGAAAGGAATGACCTGAAAAACCCTCCTCTGAAATACCAAAGTGCATTTAACTACATACCAGGGAACCAAGAAAATATGGATTGGCTTTTGTAGTCTATCAACAATGGATCCACCTTGCAACACTCTCTGACTTGGCTAAGAAAAATGTCTGCTGGACAGCCATTGGAGTGTCCATTCCATGACAGCATATTACTTCATGCAATTTAGCTGCAAACAGCAAAATATAATTTCAATTTTGGAAGAATACTTTATAGTCTAATTAGCTTGATTTTCTCAGAAGATAGAGTAAACAAAAAAGGCTTCAAGTTTACTGTTTTGCTTTCAGCTTTTGTAATGATTCCTTTTTAAGCTGTACAAAGAAATAGCAAATCCGAGACGTAGAATACTATTATATTAAAAAAAAAAACTCTTATTGCATATTCTCAAATATTTCATCATTAAAATAAATGTGAATGCATATATATTTACATAAACACATCAGGTACGAGACAGATCCATCTATACAATCAGACTTGTTTTCCACTGGCATCAGGTCGCATATACATATAAAATTACACTTATAACATGTATATATATCATGCAAAGAGCAAGTACTAAGATAAGTAAAACACTCCTTATGCTTTAGCACAAAATTAAGGGAAAGTCATATATTCGAGAACTACAATCAATAGAACTCCTGCAAAGAAAGGTGCAATTAAGTTTCTGGCCCTGTACACTTGGCAAGCTCTCATCTATCCAGCTTCTGGCATTGTGCCCTTAATGGACTTATTAATTAATATAGACTTTGTTACTTCCTATTTTCATTTTTACCAGAAATCATATACACGAGGTTAAACTTTAGAGGTTAAATCTTTAGAAACAATGTATGGTAGAAGATTAACATATATGGTACAGATAACCAAAGATAGATTCAGATGCAGCTGTTATTGTAAATTCTAGTTTATGATGTAGCTATGGAATTTTCCAGCAGAACTAAGATTTAAACTGAGCATATAGGCAGGCTTCAAAACCAAATAATCATAATGAAAGTGGTCAAAGTACAGCCAGACAAATAAGGGCTGAAAGAGAATAATAATAAACATAAAGAAAGGTTAAGGCCAGTTGAAAAGGCAAGAAGAGAAATTGGAGCAAAATTAACAGCTGTTTCACTTAGTAAACAGGCTAGCAAAGATAGACTAACAACAGGACAACAGATCACAGGCTCAAGTGAGAGTTCACCAATGGAAAAGGGTACCAGGAATGCTAAGGTCTGAGATAATGATGAAGCCTTTCAATGACACAGGAAGGCTCAATGATGATCTCGACAATAGTACGTCAAAGAAATACATTCCCCTCTTAACAAACATGGCTGATCAATGGGAATCTGGAGATTTGGGGTCAATGGCAGTGCTTTCTTTCCAAGGCTCTTCCTAAAGAGAGTGTTGTCTTGATGCTGACTTGGGAAATAGTGGCTCTGCAGTTTGGGCTTTTATACATGCTTTACAAGAGGCATTCAAGAGTTTAGCAATTTTCTTGAAGTTTTTCTCTCTCCTTTTCTCTCTCCTTTTCTCTCTCCTTTTCTCTCTCCTTTTCTCTCTCCTCTCTCTCTCTCTCTCTCTCTCTTGGACTTTGTGTGAGATATTAAATATTTAGAAAGGTAAAGCTAATTTATTTTATATTATTTCCTTTAGGCAGATCCTTGCACAGTCCCAGGCACAATTTCATATATTTTAATGAGTGCTTTTTGATGTTAGGTATACATCAGTCTCAAAATTGCCATAACAATGTATACTGTGGAAAAAATCTTCTCCAAAGACAAATTATATATATCTCTGCTCTGCGTTACAGAATGTACTCAGTACTCAAGGAGACATTTAAATTACATTAATTGATCTCCTTCTATGGGCCAGGAACTATATTCAGTATTGAGATAAAAGATGAATAGAAATGTGCCTCTACTAGAGCATGGCAGAGCTAGCTAGCATCTGGCTAGAAATAGAAAGCTATAGATCTAGACTATGTTCTGTCATGTACTTAGTGCATAATCTTGGCAAGTCACTTTGCTTGTCTTAGACTACATTTACTCATCTCTACAATGATAGAACTATATTAAATTATTTTTAAAGTCTAGGTTTGAAATAAGAATCTGAAGATTGATTCTACATTGATATACTTTGAGTATGGTAATTATATGTCTTTATTAAACATCCAGGTGGCACCTGGATTAACCTGGCATAAACCTAGTTTATACTAATAGAAGGAAGAAGTTCAAAATTCCTCCTCAGAGTAAAATGTGTATCTTTAACATCATGGACCACTGAATGAAAAGCATATATCAAATCCCTTAAACTCTAGTCAAAATTTCAAAAACATATGTTATGACAAAGACATCTAAGTGGGGAAAAAACAAAGATGTTAAAGTATCTTCTTTAGACAAAGTGAAATGGTTAAAATAGTCAGCTGGAGAATTAAATTTGATGACTAATATGCTGAAACTCTCCACCATCCACAACTAACCCTGAGATGAAACACTGGGTAGAAACCTATGTCTGGCTTTCATTAAGAAACTAGGCTTTTTTCCAGTGCCCTAAATATGAGATCTGGAAAACTGTATTTTGGCTTGACCAATCAGTATCTCATTTGTAATGCCACAGATGTGGTAGTTTTGTAGAGTCATGATGATAAGGAAAAAAAAAAAATGTAGTTAAATCAAGCTAATGATTTCTTTTCTCAAAATTTTAGCTGCACTTATGTTATCTGACTATATTGTTCTGATCATGAAAATAACATTTTCTTATTGTAGACCGTCTAAAGATTAAAGAAAATATAAAAAATAAAATCTAATTTACACAAACCTCACTACACACAGATAACGTATTCTTGTGTTCCACTATTGTGGGGGTTCTGCTACTATTTTTTACTTTTTGACACTCATTTCATTCTATTCCATGAATTCTATTGACTCATGGTCTCTATTTACTTATTTTTTCCTGTGTTTCCTTTGGTATTTGTGTTCAACATGCTTTACATTCAGACACCATAAAAAATGATAGCTGAATAGCAGCCAATTACTATTCAGTAGAGTAACCTCATGGGCAGAGCTTGTGGACCAGGGCACTCTGTAATATCCTGGCCAGCCTACTGAAAATAGCTTCTTCCTTGGATGTCCTTCTCTGGTTCAATTAGCTGTGTTCCAAATGGGCGTGCTTTGTGGCACAATGCTGGGTGACCCATATGTAGGGGCCCCTTAGAAAGTGGAATGAAGCCATGGTATATACAGGGAGACATCCCAGGAAAGAGAAATTACATATGACAGAAGGCTCCATGGCAAGAGAATTTTAAGGGCAATTACAGTTTTAACATGAAAAAATAAATCAATAATCATGTATACTCCATTGTGCTGGTACAATAGGGGCCCTCTGCTGAATCCTCCTAAATAATACAGTGGAAGCACTCATCTATTTTATTTATATCAAGTTACCATATACTACAATTAGAAAATTCATCTCCATTCCCAATGAAAGTTAAAGGTCTTGCTTCTCCAAAATAATGTTTAAAAAAATGTGAGAGGAGAGACCTGCTTAATACATTAAGGAGATAATGATGGATAATCCCAGGTATTTATACTCCATTGAATGGATCAGAATAGCTTGGTCCTATGCCAAGGAAAACCACTGATATACTCACCCAGAGTCACTATAAAGGAAACAATGCCCATCGTGTGCAACTGTGGGCCAACCCTGCACCAATAATGCTGAAGTATTCAGATGAAAATGTTATTCAAAAATCATTATAAAGAATTCAGAACATATTTAAATCTCAAATATTCTACAAGTACACACCTGCTTTACAGAATGTTTTTTTATTGTTCCACAAAATTTGTGAATGATACTAAAACATCAAATATCCATAGAGGGAGAAAGAAAGAGAGGAAGAGAGAGGCAGTGAGAGACTTATTTGCGATCACTCTAACCTCTTAATAGAATTACACTTAAAGAGAAAGGAAAAGATAAAGTTTTATTTGACTTTTTAAAAATTTTATTTTATTATTAGTTTCAAGTATACAGTACATTGGTTAGACATTTCTATAGTTTATGAAACAATCTTCCTGATTAACTTGACTTTTTTAAAGGTAAAATGTATTTATTGTTATCTGATGAGGAAATGCTTATTTTATAAAAGTACAGGTAATAAATATAAAATGAATAGTAGAATTATAAAAACATTCACCATTTGTAAACCTCAAATTAAAAATCAATTTCTGTAAATGTTACAAATATATGCTAAAATCCATAAGGAAATCGTTGTGGGAGAACAACATGGTGAGGAAATAAACAATTACCTCAGAAATGGCTTGCTAATTACAAAAGAACATTCTTTCCAATGAAGAGATCTGGTGATCACTCCCTTAATCAAATGATCAAACTCAGCATCCCTAATTAATGAACCACCTGATAAAATGTGCTTTTTATATAATGCAATATGAAGTCAGCAACTTCTGAGTTATTCTTACCAAAACCAAGAATAGTTCAAGAATATTTAAGTCCTTAAACTCAGCCCAAGCATACAATTTTTTTTTAGGGGCTATGGGATTAAAGCAAACAACAGAAATGAGAATAAATCCAGTCTATAACAGGATACATTCTCAAGAACAATCATCCTGGTTACTTCTAAAAACAAGCAGAAAACACACACACACACACACAGATGTGCGATTAAAAAGAAACAGCAAGACAATGTGTGAACTTTGAATACAGATGCATATAAAAGTATTTAAGAATAGAATGCCATGTCTCCACCTTAATTTTAAATGGTATAGAAAATATTGTATATATAGTACAAGGAAATATGGTAAAATATGATCAGCTTTTACAGTTGACAATAGGTGTAACATTCCTTATACATTCTATCAATGTTCAGTATGTTTGAACACAACATTACACTATGTTGTGGTAAAAAAGATTGTTATATTTAAAGTTAGCATAATTACTGTTTTTTGGCTTTATTGTGATGTGAAATAAATCTGTTGGGCTATTTGAATAATTAGCTAACATTGATCACATTATTCCAGATGGAAAAATGACATCCCACTAAAACAAGTTGACAAAATATAAAAAATTATAAGTATTAGATATTACTTATTTTTTTCCACGAAAATGTATTGAGGTATAACAAACACATAGTGCACAAATTCTAAAAAATAAGTCAATGCATTTTAATAGCGTTTTAGAGCTATAAATTATGTAACGTAAAGTTGACTGATTTTTATTGTGCAGTTCGAGGAGTTTTAGTAAATTTATATAATTGCCCAACCATCATCATAATCCAGTTTTAAAACATTTCCATTGGTAGAAAACATTCTCTTGCATCAATTTGCAGTCAGTCCCATACATGGCCTTAAAAAAACATTGACTTTTGTCTCTGGACTTTTCCCTTATCAAGAAACTTAATATAAATTAAATCATACAATATGTAGGCTTTGGTATCTGGCTTCTTTCATTAACATAATGGTTGAATCTATCCATGTTCAGGCATAATTCAATATCTAATTTCTTTTTATTGATGGTTGGTATTCCATTGTACCAATCATCAATAAAAAGATTGTACCAATCATCAATAAAAAGATTGTTAAATAGATGTCCAGTCTATTTAACCATTCATAATTTGATGAACATTTTGATTTCTAGTTTTGGACTACTGTGAATATCACTGAATACAAGTCTTTGTATGTCATTTCTTTATATTTTCTTGCCAAGATGCCTACGAGTAAAAATGCTGGGTCATGTGGTAAGGAAATGTTTAACTTTTTAAGAAACTGTTACATTCTCACCAAAAATATATGAGCGTTCCAGTCTCTCCATATCCTCACTAGCTCTTCATGATGTCAGTCTGATTGTTTATAACCATTCCAGAAAGTAGTTAGTGAAATATAATGTGAATAAAAATTAATATTCCCTAAATAACTAAAGAAGTTGAGCATATTTCATATGCTTATTTCTTGTTCATACATACTTTAATAAAGTAAATATTCAAGAATTTTGTCTATTTTAACATTTTCTTCTAATCATTAATTTCTAAATATTTCTTACATATTAAAGGTAATTCTGGATATATGATTTGAAGATATTTCCCCAGTATGTTGCTTGCCTCTTCATGTTCTTAATAAATTTTAAAATGCAAATGTTTTTAATATTATGATGTCCAGTTTATCATTTTTACAATTTATTGAACCCTCATACATCTTTGTTGCTAACTCTAAGTAAAATTAACTTTACGTGAGGTCACAAATATAGGCA
>NW_011888798.1:13860633-13870007 GCF_000151845.1 Pteropus vampyrus | reverse complement strand
TTAAATCTGTTTTATTTATTTATTTATTTATTTATTTATTTATTTATTTATTTATTTTACACCTACAGCACCCAGTCTTCCTAGGTGGTCTCCCAGCCAAGTACTAACTGGGCCTGACCCTGCATAGCTTCCGAGATCATATGAGATCGGGCGTGTTCAGGGTGGCATGGCCATAGACAAATCTGTTGGTTGTCAATGCCACTGTTAAAAAAAAAGTTTTTGCTGATCCTGCTGAGATGTGGAGTAAAGATGAAAATCATCTAGGGAAGAAGGCCACAGATATTTAATCTTCTAACCTGTAGCTATTACACTTATTACAATACAAGAGTATTTTCTTATTAACCTGTTGTCTGCTATTAGTTGGCATCCAGTACCCTGAAGTTTTAGACAATATTTTGAGAACTTGACATCTTCATGTTGTCATAACTGAAAGTCCATTATAAATTATATAAAAAGAATTTACCTCTAGTTTCTTAAAAGAATTAACCTGAAATCCACTTATTTGCTGAGATTCATTCACTTCTTTTCATTCACAGTTGATTGGATAAATTTATCCAGTTAAGAGAATCATCTGAATATTTTATAAAGAACTTAGCTGGAATTGTGATGAAATAAAAATTTCTTTTCTTGTCTTCAAGTTACATTTTTACTCAAAAAAAAAAAAACTTCATAAATAGACCTTTAAGCATATCAATTAACCTATCACAAGCTTTAGAAATAAAATATAAAGAAATATATAAAACTGTAGCAAGTAGTACCTGGGTTGAATCTAAAGCAAAATTTCAAGATATTTTCAGATGCAAATAATGTAGCTGGAAAAGCAGAGAATTTTAAGATTATCCAAATAGTTTAGGTAAATCATAAATAGTAAAAATTAAATAATGTGTTCTTATCACATTATAAGTGCCCATTAATAACAATTTGAACAATAGTTTATAATATGATTATTGTATGTTCTTGGATTACACATGTGAATTACCAAAATAAAAAAAAAAGAATTATCCTTTCAATATATTTAATTTGGGCTTTTGTTCATCTTATTTGAAATCACTGGATCTCAGTTTCTTTATCTGTAACATGGCTAAAATAAATAAAGTACTTTTTTTGGTATCAGTCACAGTCTGAGTTCTCAAATTGTAATTATTAGAGATGATGGTGCTAGTACTAGAAGTAGTAATGAGGCAAGGAGTGGTACCAATAGAAAGGTCATGGACACTGACTCAAAATATATACATAAAATATTACATATCAAAGTCAAAGTAGGTAATGCTTAAGCAGCAATACAAATCTAAATATGAATAAATACTAAAGGAAAGGAAAACTGTTGCGCTCTCTATGCAACTGTAGCTATAGGGAAATTACACTGGGCTCTTGAGGCAGTCTCGCCACTTTGATTCAGTATATCCCCAAATGTGATATACCCAGAGAAACACTTCTATTTCAGATTAACACAAGAAAGGGAACTTTTTTAAAATAGCCCTCTTGATTTAAACATATCTGGCTTCAAACATAGGAAAGTTAAAATTTAAGATCTTTATTCTGTAGCCAAATGATTGAGCTTACAGTCCAATATGCATGAAAAAAAAAATCATAGAAGGTTTCCAATGTAATGTTCTTTTAAATCTCAAAATTGAAAGGCAGCTATGTACAATGCAGAGAATATGTTCTAGGACACTACGGCCTATTAATGATGCAACAAAACATTTTATTACATACCCACAAAGAAAAGACCATTTACATTCAAAAACAAACCATGACCCTATGTGAAATATACATTCTGTTATTATGATATATATACATATATGTGTATATGTGTGTGTGTGTGTGTCTTAAATAAGAACAATGATTACAAAAACCTGTAAAAGATTCATTTCAAGCAATTTTGCTAAGCACGTATTTATCAGAAGAATGAGCTGCTCTAAGGCACTCTCACTATGTTAAGGACATGTCATAAATTTTTTAAATACATACTAATTTATTTGCTTCGGAGGTGACTCAGTTTAATAAATCATATAAGTTGCAATAAACTTTATCACATATTCATATGGAAATAGATATTCTAATTTCTTAACCTGTTTTCCTAACCATTAATAAGTAGCTTAATAGAACTGGTGGGGAGGGCAAGAAAAAATAATTTACATACAATGAAAATATCTAAAGAAATGCATTCAAAGGCACTACTAAATCAGGAGTTCTAAGGTCATGTTCATAAATGAATCTTAAAATTATGTGCAACTATTTGTGTGATGAGCATCATTATGAAAAAAGTATCCATAATTTATGACTTTATCAAATTACAAAATGGTTATGAATATTCGTTCTATGTGATGTTAGCAGATCAACATTCATACTACCAACCCAGCAATTTGCTGAGGTGGCAAATCTGGGATTGGTCAGAAATATGTAGACAGAGGCAAGGACCATTGGTTAAGGATACAAATAAACATGTGGGGAAAATACTTATGGCAGCAGTCTTCCCTAACTATACCAACACTAAGATAAAAAATGCTAGCTCAAAGGAGGCAGACCAATAATTTGAATAATCAAAAAGTTCTTGCCTAAAGCATGATAATTATATCCAGGGCCTACACTGATCAGAAACTAGAGGAATTGAAGCTGAATAACAAGTAATATATCATCTCCTTATCTGACCAATGAATTGTATAGTGCTAATAACTTGTATTCTGGAAGACTACTTGAATACACATTTTCTAATCATGTTTAGATGCCTACTTCCAAACCCATGTTCTGTTACTCATTTATGTTTAACCCAATTATAAAACTTTAACTGAATGTCAGATTTGGAGTGTAATTTTAGTTGCTTATAATTATATGACTATGGTATACTATTCTTTTGGGAATGAAATAAGAAATGCAAAATATATTATCAGTCAATGTATTTGAGTTCAAATATGAAAACTAGAGGGTAAAATAAACATAAAAATAAAATTGTCTATATTTCTAACATTTATTGTTCACAATAAGCTTATAGAAAAAATAAATTAATATCCTTAAACTAGTCAAAATTGTTTTAAGGTTACATAACCCAGCAAAGACACACAAACATGACTAACTTATGTTTTTCTTTTGCTTGGCTTCATAGATGGATTGGATTCTGTTGAAATAATCTTATTGGCACTCATAACTACATTCTAAGTAGATGTGATCAAGTCATTGAGACAAGAGTGAATTTCATCTAAAATTATCTAATCATTCCTGTCAATTATTCATATTATTTTTCCTGAATAAAAACATTTTAAAACAAAAAACTATTAATTCACTTTTAAAAAAGATGAAATATTACTTCTTTTTTATTAGACTCATATTTTTATTGTTTATTCAACATAACAGGATTACCTTTCCTTAAGTAAAGTGATGAGAATTTTCTCACATTGCAAATTTGCTTTTGAGTCTTGGCAGTTTTCTTTTCTTTTCTTTTCTTTTTTTCTTTAATGATAAACGAGGGGAATAGCTAGAGTTGATTATGCACTAAGGATGAAAAAAAAGATATATCTCTGACTTCTATGGGTGATTGACTACAACAACCAAAACTAATGACTGTGGAAACAGCAAACTTTTATTGCTTTTTAAGCTTTAGGACATATGTTGTGATGGTAAAAAGCTAACACAGTGGGAGCTATTGACATTGTATGCTGTTTCTCTCTCTTTAAGTGACTGACTATGCAGCAATAAAAGATAAACAATAAAGAAAGTTGACTACCAAAATCCGCTTACTCATTTTGACATCTGTATATTATTCCAAGGTGAGTGAACTAGATTACAGGGTTTCCATTTTCAGAAATCACATAGGGAACTGGCTCAAGTTATGGATACTTAATTTAGGTATCAATTTATTTCCAAACATCATTCCACAAATGCTATGAAAACAAACATTGATAAATTGTGGATATCAATATGAATCTTTAAGCTAACACTGTGATATAGTTTGAAAATCTATGGCTTTCAAGATTATCACAAAAGAGCACAGAACCTTGGTTAAAAAGAAATAGTTCTCTATGGAGCAAGGTCATCTTCTTGAAAGAGCACACAAGGAGAAGTGAGATATGACTATATATAGAGAACCATCTATCTATTTCAGTAAAAATAAGTTTGACAATCTATGAGGTAACAGACATGCATTGAAGTACACATTATATTGCAGTACATTGAGGTAAACCTCATGTCTACAGTGCTATCTAAAGCATTTAACAGTTAGCCCACTCAAGTATTATAGAGAGTTATAAAGTAATATGATGAATGAAAGTTAGTGCTGGGAATTCACAAAGCCAATTAAGATAACATTGAAAATAAATAGATTCAGGTAGCTGCATACTTCACTAATCAGAAATTCAATCAAATAGAGTTATTTGAGAATATAATATGTACACAAGACTCTATTAGACAATATGAAGACATAAAATGAATATAAAGTGTTATTCCCATCCTCATCAACTACAATCTAGACAAAGAGACAACAGAAATATTTTGAAGACTTAAGATCTAATGTAAAAAAATGCAAAACAATGTGGGAACTTGTGTATCAGCTACCTATGAATTTTATCTACAGCAATTTTTTTTTAATCTGTAAAATCATATGTGAAAATTTTGAGCTGAGTTGTAAAGCCAGTACTAGGTAGGATTTAGAGAAATGAAAGCAAAAGGTGTAGACTTTCATTGGGTAAACAATCTTATGTAAGGATGGGTATAATTTAATTAGTAGAGTAAGGCAAATAGAAAAAGAGCTAAAAAGAAAGTCAGAAGTATGTTTGCATTGGTAAAAGGTGTACTGAAATCTTTGAAGGTTGTCATGGGCTAAATTGTGTCCCCGAAATTCATACATTGAAGCCCTAACTCCCGGTACTTCAGAATGTGACTGTATTTAGAGACAGCCTTTAAAGAGGAAGCTACAATGAGGCTATTAGGGTAAGCCTTAATCCAGTATGACTGGTGTTTTTTATAAAAACAGAAAATTTGGACACACACAAAGAGACCCTGGGGAGCATATGTATAGATGAAGGTCCATGTAAAGAGACGGTAACAGGCAGCCTCCTAGAATCCTAAGAAAAATGCCTCAGAGGAAACTGATGGTACTACACCTTTGATCCTAGACTTTCGGCCTCCAGAACTGTGAGAAAAAAAATTTCTATTGTTTAAGCCACCCAGTCTGTAGCATTTTATTACAGCAGTCATAGCAAACTAATACAGAGGTGAAGAGTGGATTATAGAAAAACAGTTTTGAGAATATAATCTTTTTTATCTTTTTTTTTTTTTTTTTCCTACACAGGTAGGTAAGCATTGAGTAAAAAAGGATGAAGTCAGTTATTTTTCATGGTCAAAATGATCATTCTTTATCTTTAACTTTCTTGGGACACCCTCAACTCTTGATAATAGTGATACCATTATTCTTAGCAAGAAATTCTAACATTGTTATTATTTTTGAAATCCCTATATTTAAGACAGTTATGTTATAAAATGCCTATATACAGAGGAGTATATGGTCATTTGATGTGCAGAGTAATAAAATCTGTGATGTCATGAGCAAATGACAGGAGGGTTACACTTCAAAAAATCCCTTTGATAAGACTCTTATCCCATAACAGTCTTCTAATTTGAGATAAAGATTACACCAAATATAAACTATTTTGATAGTTGTTTTAAATCTTCACCTCACTTTCATAGTAGAATATTGTATCATGCTAGGAGAAATGCTTTAATTTGTTTTATTCAACCATTCCATTAATGTTTTGGACAGGTAACACCTATAATAAGGTGTTTCTTTTTTTAAAAAATTAAAACAAAGAATTTTAACATCTTGCACATTCCAAAAAGAAAACCTTCAAGAGCAATGGCCTAAGTTTAAACAGTCCTTCCATTTAAATTTCAAGAACACTGTGTTTCTGAGACAAGTTAGTTCACTTCTTTAGAGATCTTCATTCTTACTTAAAATGTCTGTAAACCACCTTTTGTCCTATAGTTTCAGAAGTTTTAGGATACCAAGACTCTAATAATTTTAAATTCAAATTTTTTAAATGGAAATTTTATCATGTCACTTTTCCCTTAGAACACTTTGTTGTCTCCTTGGCTTTTAGAATCAATTCCAAATTTCTTTATATATCTGATAAAACTGTGAATAAATCAATCCCTGCATAATAATCCAAACTCATCTCACTTCCCTCATCAATTCCCACCTGCTACATATAACAAACTGTATATCTACGTTTCCTTAACCACAAACTTCTTTCAGGTCCTAGAATAAACTGTATTTCTATGAACCTACATATATGTTATTTCATTAGCCCCAGTACTTTAACGCATCACCTTCACTTACTTAGCCTGGACAACTCCAATTAATGCTTCTGATTTCAAATTAGATTATGTTGTCTTTAAAAACCGTGTCAGATGGATCAGTTCCCAGAGGCTGATCTGCATTTTTTTTAGGGCCTTTAACCAAGCCAGACCAAAAAAGACCTGGAAAGTAACAAGTTTCAAAGTTCTCCAGCTTTTTTCTTGAAGATGCACAAAGGCCCAGAAAGCCAGAAAACTGAATTGATCATTAATGAAAAGTATTATTCATTCACCACATGCCCCAATTTATCCTGACTTTTGGAATTCTACCAGCAGCTGGAAATCAAAGGCTGTAAAATATTGTTATCACTATCCTGAAAAACTCATTTAATGGTGATTATGAACACAAAGAATTAATCTCTATAAAACGATGTATTTGTATGAAAACATTAGATTCATTATAAATTAAATCATGGCCACTGAAATTAAAGAACAAACTATATTAAACATAGCCTGATCTATAAACTAGCTTACTTATCTAGTAGATTGTCCTGAATCCAATAATGTTCTGAAAATATCTTATATTATTAAATTTATTTGGTATATCATTTTTTTGCCCATATCCTAATACATCTATATATACAATATTCTCAAAGTATGAGTGAAATTATATGTTTTTTTCAAATGAAAGCATGTAGCTTTATATGTGAAGTATAAAAACTAAAAATGGAAACTAAAGCTAGAAATAAGGAAACTAAAGCTAGAAATAAGAAAACACGGCTCAACAATTTATATCCTTAAGACTTTTTTTTTAACCTTTCTATTAACATGATATCAATGTGCCACCTCTCCTTAAAAGAAACTAGTTATTAACAATAAAATCCAGCACAGTTTACAAAACAAAATGACACCAAAGAGCCCCAGCATGTTTTAATGATTCTGGAGCTTTCCAGCAAGTCTAGGCTTGAGGGGGAAAAAAAATAAAATAATTTAAAATGACGTTAAAATGTGAGGCCTTGAGTTGATTTCCCATTTGATACTATAAGAATAAATAAATTGCAGGAGTCATTATTATATCAACAAATAGAGAACATGGATTTTAACTGGACTGTGAATATTTGTGTCTAGAAGGGACCTGAGAGATCATTAGTATCCACACTCTATTATATGGATGTGAAGATGGACACACAAACAGCTGACTTATCCTATCACACAAGAGCTTACTTGGAGAACTCGGGTCCTCAGTCTCCTAGATCAATAACATATTTGTTATGACACTAAGTTTCCGCTAACTAATAGATAATCTTAATAGTTAGCCCTTTCACTGGTATTCACTTACATTAAAAAGGGACATGACGAACTGTGAAGACATCATATCATCAGCCCTATCACCTTGCATGTTTCTCCTATTTATTCAGAGGGAAAAAAATGTTTTCATTTTCTTTCTGGTTTCCATTTAATAAAGTGAATATTGAGCCAACTATTTATAGATGTATATTTATAATTATGATAAAGGATATTTAGTTTATTATATGTGCTAAAATCATATTGTTCTACACATATTTCATTGCATCTTCAAGGTTTAGATATTGGTATCCCAGATGTATAGATTTGGAAACTGTCCTTTAGAGAGGTTAGTTGATAAAGGTTATTAAGATAAGAATCCAAGTCTCCAATGTAGATTTGACATCAAAACATGTGCTACTAGCCACTTCACATACCACTTTAAAATCTCTTCCTTCTAGATGCCAGTATTTACCCTGAATATTCTCATAACACCTTGAATGCACATTGTTTTAGCTGTCATAAGATAGAATGATCCCACAATGTAATCATTCTCAATGATCGATGTGATTATTATGGTTACAAGATCTGTGCCAAGTAGCTAGGTTTTCACATTAATTGGATTCATAAGAAAACTTAGATATAAGCATGAGGAGGTCTTGTTGTTAACCATCACCTCGTTGTTGTAAAGTCATGCTTTAAAAGACTCTATTAATAACATATTTCCAAATATTGCATGCTAAAAAAAATAATGCTGTCGACAAGACACATATTAGGTAAATGTTTTTCACTCTGAGTTCCAAAAGAATATAATACTCTCACACGGTTCCTAAAACTCACATGTGTCAGCCCTCCTGAGCAGCTCTTTTTTCACATTCTTCTCTTTTGTTTCTTCCACTATAACAAGGTTTATTGTTTAATGGTCCACATTTAACCAATACTGGGATCTCAAGCAATGATAGCAAGAAAGCACAATATTTTTATGTGCAGGTTATTGTGAGGGAAAAGATAACTAGTATAAGATAATATTGACTATGAAGATAGGAGAAAAACTCTGGGATGCAGTCAGTAGTCTGAGACTTAGCTCTGTATCTCTGACAAATAATTTAATCTCTCCTAATTCAAACTTCTTTACTAAAATGAGGCACTTAGATTCCAATTTTTAATGTGGTATAGATAGTTTGGCATTCAGTTTATTATGTTTCTATATACTTTGTATATAGTGTAAAATTTCAGCATGTGAGTTATCATATAAAGTCTTCAGGGGAAAAAAAAAGTATTTATTTTGTTAAATAACAGCCATCAAAAAGCACTTTTTTTTTGACACACTTCATTTCTCTCTTAACATTAAACTTGGGTGTTAAAGGGAACACTGGTGTACTAACAGAAAGATAGGAAAAAGACCATTTAAGAAATGGCTAGTATCCCATTCACATCAAGTAGAGCATAAAGACAAAGCAATGACAAAAAAAAAGCATGATCATCTGATAGTTAATTCCCATTGCAGAGAAACTTAGAGAAAGCCTGTTGTGCCATAAAGATGCAGCTGTAGAACACATGAAACTTATCATCAACAGAAATGTCATCTCTCCTCTGGCAGAAAATACCAGTTGGTTAACATATAATTATTACTGACTTAAAATAGCCTTTGTGGGAATTATCTCAGCTTAGCTTTATTTCCTTGGGATGATTACACTTCAGCATGGTGTTTGTGTGTAGTCAACAAGCATATCTGGGAACATAAACACAAACTGTTAAAAGCTGTCTTTGTCCTACTTTCAACTTATGGGCTGTTTCTTCATTCA
>NW_011888798.1:13847971-13860583 GCF_000151845.1 Pteropus vampyrus | reverse complement strand
TTTAACCAATACTGGGATCTCAAGCAATGATAGCAAGAAAGCACAATATTTTTATGTGCAGGTTATTGTGAGGGAAAAGATAACTAGTATAAGATAATATTGACTATGAAGATAGGAGAAAAACTCTGGGATGCAGTCAGTAGTCTGAGACTTAGCTCTGTATCTCTGACAAATAATTTAATCTCTCCTAATTCAAACTTCTTTACTAAAATGAGGCACTTAGATTCCAATTTTTAATGTGGTATAGATAGTTTGGCATTCAGTTTATTATGTTTCTATATACTTTGTATATAGTGTAAAATTTCAGCATGTGAGTTATCATATAAAGTCTTCAGGGGAAAAAAAAAGTATTTATTTTGTTAAATAACAGCCATCAAAAAGCACTTTTTTTTTGACACACTTCATTTCTCTCTTAACATTAAACTTGGGTGTTAAAGGGAACACTGGTGTACTAACAGAAAGATAGGAAAAAGACCATTTAAGAAATGGCTAGTATCCCATTCACATCAAGTAGAGCATAAAGACAAAGCAATGACAAAAAAAAAGCATGATCATCTGATAGTTAATTCCCATTGCAGAGAAACTTAGAGAAAGCCTGTTGTGCCATAAAGATGCAGCTGTAGAACACATGAAACTTATCATCAACAGAAATGTCATCTCTCCTCTGGCAGAAAATACCAGTTGGTTAACATATAATTATTACTGACTTAAAATAGCCTTTGTGGGAATTATCTCAGCTTAGCTTTATTTCCTTGGGATGATTACACTTCAGCATGGTGTTTGTGTGTAGTCAACAAGCATATCTGGGAACATAAACACAAACTGTTAAAAGCTGTCTTTGTCCTACTTTCAACTTATGGGCTGTTTCTTCATTCAACTTATGACAAATGGCACTTCAGTATCTATAAGGTTCCAGTAACTGCAGTAAGAACTAGAGAGGCAAAAATAATATAATAAAATGAGGAACTGGGTTTAGAAAAGAATCTTGCTGAATGTAGGAGTACTTTATCCATCATTTAATGAAGACATTCCCTCTTGCCTTCAAGATGCTGCCTATGGGGAATAGGTATAAATTAGCTTTGTTGCGATCAGAAATTAGTTTCAGGATAGAGTAGAGGTTGTTTTCCAACAAATAAGTAACACTAAGTCATGAAACAGTAGACAGTTATAAAGAAGTCTTATTGGGTAATGATATGAATTTCATGTGTTTACCAAATAAGTATTCATAAAATAAATAATTATATGTTAAATGCTACTCTTTCGTGAACAACATTCTCAAGAATTTCTCAACATCATGCATTATGCTGGGCGATACTAAGTGTGAGTGCTGTTTTGTTAGTAGTGGGTGCTATAATCCATGGGCACTTCTCTAACCAGGATGATTCTCACCTTCCTACTGCCTCAACGATCTTAGTGAGGTAACCATACTCGACTTTGTAATATTAGGTTCAGTGAAGTGATTATTTAGTTCACTATATCGGTTACTTATCCATGAAAAATTTGTCGAATCCCATGTGTCAAGCACATGTGAAGCAAGTGTATAGGAAACTTAGGTAATAGAAATCATTTCTTTCTGGAGTGTTAAGGGGCAAACAAAAATAAAGAAGTTATTACACAGAGGATTAATTAATCATAATTTGTAAAATAGCCAAGAAGTTAAGTTGCTTGCCATAACTGAGATGTAGCAAATTCCATGTAGTTGAAAGACTGCTGAGTGTGTGTGTGTGTGTGTGTGTGTGTGTGTGTGTGTGTGTGTGTGTGTGACTATTTTAAGAATACCTAACTACAAGCAGGGGAAATGCTGTAGCTGGGTGCATTTTGCTTGCTACAACAACATTTTCAACACTGATTTCATAAACTTGACAGGAGTTAAGGTATTACAAATTATATTTTTTACCAAGATAACTTGGAATGGTTTTGGTTACAAAAGGCAAATTTAGCTATCAGTCCTATGACTGGGTAATGGAAAACTGAGAAAGTTGCATCTGGTTTCACTCAAGAGGCTGAAATTTGTGTTTGATTACTTTTGCTGTGACCCAAGTTAGCTTACAAACATATTTCCCCAAACTTAGCTTTCAAGAATTAAATTAAAAAAATAATAAGCCTTAAAGTTTCTATAGAACCATAATTATATATTATAGAACATATATATGAAATATACAAATTTATAATACAAATATTGTCTTATATATCATATATTGCATATATTGTGTTGTATATAATATCTCATGTATTGTATACTATATATAATACATATTGCATATATAATATTTATCATATATAACTGCTATAATTATATATCATATATAATTTTTGGTTTTTAATTAACAGAATTGGAAGAGCCACATTAATTGAAAAGCATTTATGGAATGTGAAACAAATGCCCATTAAATTAATTTTTTACAATATGTATTAAGCACTGAATATGAACATGATGCTGTGAAAAACACATTTTTTTCTGTTCTTGAGAGATTTATAGCCTGGGAGGGAAGAAAACAACATGATCAGAAATTTTAACGTAGCATTTTACATGTTGTGACTGTAGATCATTCATGATCCTATTGGAAGTATAAAGAAAGAAAGAATTGTCCTGGTGGGCAATGAAGTTTTTGTCCAAGCAGTTTTCAGAACACATCTACTTCTGCCTCTACTTCCACAGCTCTGGTCTGAACCACTTAACATCTCCTACCTAATCTGCTATAATTACCCGCTACTAAACAGTCCAAAATTCTACCCTTAACCTTTGACAATTGTCTGCAGCCAAATTGATCTACTTCAAGAGGAAATCATTTCATGTTAGTCTACTGTTTTAAAGCTTCCTCTCATACTTAGAGTAAAATTCAAGTGCCATTACATGGCATAAAAACCACTAAACATGAAACCTATCTACTTCTTTATCTGAAAATACCCTCAAGACATCCCAGAGATAAACACCTTATTGGAGTCTTAAAGATAAAAAAGAATTACATTTGTTCTCACCTCAGAAAGTTTATGTCTTCAATCTCTTCTTAAAACAACATTTTCTTAATATTTACACATGTGTGGATGCTTTCCATAAATTCGCTGTCAGGTCAACATCCTTCCTAAGAGAAGTTTTTCCTGAACATGCATTAGTCCCAACCTCCAGTCACATTCTACCACTTCTTTTTTCCTTTCTTCAAGGTCCTTATTAGGATCTTGTTTATTTAATTGTCAATTGCCTGATTACCATTCTTAATTATATAATAGAAATTTTGTAGGATCTTAATTATCTCATTATACTTAACCTACTATTGGCAACTGAACGAGGGCTTAAGAACAGACCCAGGGCCTGCAGAGGTTTCATTATACTCTTTTCTCTACTTCTTTGTAAGTTTGAAAATTTTCATAATAAAAATAAAATGTAGATGATAGATGATAATGATAGATATATACATACATACATACATGATAGATAGATGATAGATAGATAGATAGACAGACAGACAGATGGCTATATATCTCTCTATACGTGTTCTATAGGTGAATTTGAAACTTATTAAAGAGCATGCTTTGTGCCCGTCACATTTTTGTATTCTTATATAGCTTTTTAAAGAACTTAACATGTAATCAATAAATATTTGGTGACTAAAAATATATTAAAAATGAATATATCCTGTGATACAAAATTTTCTACTTTTACTTAGAGCAGAGAAAATAAAGAAGTCTGCTTATCTTGTCTCACTTGATCCTTTTAATTAATACTATATCAATTATCCTTGCCTCCTTTATAAAGTTTGACTAATGTAACCAATTTCTTAGGAGATTTTAAGTAATAAATATAAGATACATAAATTGTCTAACTACTAATTATTTCAAAGTATGACAAACATTTAAAAAAATAAATTTAATAAACTCTAATATTCAGCCCTGTCTGTATGATCAACCTTGATTGCTACAGGTGGCAAATTCATCTTAGAATATCATTTCAGCTCATGTTTGTCTTTGGAAATTTTGTTTACAAAAGAAAAAAAGTGTTTATTATATTTTATATAATATACGTATGTAGGCATAAATATGCAGAATTCTAATTATATTTGTTTAATGGTTAGATAAATACTCCATTGTTAGTCATGTATCTTATGCTTTGCATGTTCTTTGAGTTAAATGTTAGAAAAATAGGTAAGGCAGTTTTTCAGCAAGGCAGCCCTACATTGCTAGAAAACTATCCTAACTTTTTCTAGTTAATACAATAAGCAAATGCAGGCATGAAAAATACCAAGTAATTTATTATATGCTCTAAATCATTATTCTATCAGAAATGCAAATTATAAATCAAATTATTAAATATGTTTTTAATATACATGAATTAACACTGTGGCAAAACAGGAATGTTCACATAAAACTAGTGAGTAAAAATTAAGACGATTCTTAAGGCTAATTTGTAAAGTTCCAAATGGCAGAAACTCAGCTCAAACGAGCGTAAGCAAAACAGGATTTCTAGGTTCACTAACTGGATTGTTATTTATGCCACTCAATATTTAGTGTGATTCTATTATCTAAGGCTTCAGATTGTCCACTCAGGTCATATTTACTGATTAGTCCAGGAGTTGTTTTGGTGATTCTTTCAAAATTTCTCCATAGACGATCAGATCATCAAATCATTTATGAACAAAAACAGTTTTTTTTTCCTTCCCAGTCTGCATAGCTCTTATTTCCTTTTTTTTTTTTTTTTCTCTTATTGCATTAGCGAGGACTTGCATTATGATGTTGACAAGGAGTGGTGAGAGGGGATACCCTTGATCTTAGTTCCTGATCTTAGTGGGAAAATTTCTAGTTTCTCACTGTCAAGTATTATACTAGCTATAGGTTTTTGTAGATATTTTTTAACAAGTCAAGGAATTCTCCCTCTATTACTAATTTACTGAGAGTTTTTATTATTCATGGGTGTTGATTTTTGTCAAATGCTTTTTCTGCATCTATTGATATGATCATGTGATCTTTCCTTTTTAGCCTGTTGATGTGATAAATTACGTTAACTGATTTTTGAATGTTGAACCAGTCTACCATACCTGGGAGAAATCCCACATGATTGTGGTGTATAATTCCTTTTATACATTGTTGGATTTGATTTGCTAATATTTTGCTGAGGATTTTTGCTTCTTTGTGAGAGATATTGGTGTGCAGTTTTCTTATAATGTCTTTGTCTGGCTTTGGTATTAAGGTAATGTGAGCCTCACAGAATGAGTTAGAAGTATTTTTTCTGCTTCTATACTCTGAAATAGACTGTAGAGTAGTCATATAATTTCTTCCTTAAATTTGATAGAATTCACTAAGCCTACTGCTTTCTGTTGTAGAAGGTTATTAGGTATTAATTCAATTTCTTTTGAATAGATCTATTCAGATTTATATTTTCATATGTGAGTTTTGGCAGATTGTGTCTTTCAAGGAATTGGTCCATTTCATCTCAGTTGTCAAATTTGTGGGTGTAAAGTTCACGATATTCCTGTATTATCCTTTTAATGACTATTGAATCTGTAGTGATGCCTTCTTTCATTTCTGTTATTAGTAATTTGTGTCCTCTCTCTTTTTTCTTATTTAGCCTGGCTAGAGGTTTATCAATTTTATTGCTCTTTTCATATAATCAGCTTTTGGTTTTGTTGATTTTCTCTATTCATTTCCTGTTATTATTATTATTATTTTTAATCTCATTGATTTCTGCTCTAGTTGATATTATTTCTTTATTTCTGTTCTTTTGGATTTAAATTGTTCTTTTCTTTGTAGTTTCCTAAGATGGAAAATTAGATTATTGATTTCCCAACATGTTTTTTCTTTATTCTCTCTACTTCTCCCATTACTTCATGTAGCTTCTTTTAAAACTATACTTTAATCAGTGGGAATAAATGTGGACAAAATGTGGAAATGGGGCAAAAACTATTCCAATTCATTCTTTTTTTTTTTCTTACATCAACCTCAAGTTCTATTTTACAGTAAAAGACCCATACCTCATACCTCTTCTCCATTAAAAGCAATTTAGAAGGGAGAGGAGACATATTATTAATATGAAATAAAAACAGAGATGGCATTGGAAAAAGACCATTAGAACCAATGAGAGCTCATTAGTGAAAGTCAGGTTCTGAATGCCAATCTGAAAGAGCAGAGCTAAATTTTTTAAAAAAAGGAAAAAAAAGCGATATATCATCTCTTTGGTAATATTCTAAATGCCAGTTTTACTACTCCTTGAAAGAAATACCGTGAAATCACACATTTTCATAACCCTAAGGACAAAACTAAAAATATTTTTAGATGTTCATACATAAAATTCACATATTATATTTTTTTATTTCAGAATTCATATTCTAAGTGATGTACCCCCATTCACATCAGATCTCACAAAATTTAGAATAAAATTATACAACAGTACATGAGAAGCAATTTCCTTTAAAAATTTCTAGTCTGTATATACACAAGCAGACCAAAAAGTATTTGTTTTTCATATTCTTACCTCCTACTATAGCTCACCAATATGCTTTTAGTAAGAGTGGGCTTCATTGCCTACATTTATTCATTCTTTCAAAATTCACTCACTAATGCCTTGTTTTCAGGCTTTCACCCTCAACAGTCTAATGAATTTCTTCCATCAAACACTACTAGTATGTAGCAAAGTGCCAAGTCCATAATAATTTTATGTTATCTTCCTGACTATACTCTTTTAAACACTCTTCCAATTTCTAACGTCTCTAATTATTTCTCTGACTCCTTTTTCCCATTCTTACATTCTTTGGGAGGGAGTTCCCCTGGTATAATGCTTAGATCTCTTTCTCCCTCATTAAATTATCAATTATCATTCAAATCCATTTCCATAGCTTCAATATGACATTTATAGAAAAGACTTAGAAATCCATTTGTCTACTGCACAGCATTGCACAGGGATTGATAGCATTAACTGTTTTGATACTCAGCTTAGTTGCAACATGGCTGTATGCAAGCAATGATTTTGTACCACCTCTCTAAACATCTATGTCTTCATCTGCAGAAAAAGGAATACTAAGATTTCTTATCTCATTGGACTGTCCAACTAAACTACATAGTTAATTTATATTGTTATTATCTGAGTGTTTGACACAAATAGACAAATACTCAACAAATACCCACTAAAGAGTTATTATTTCTACATTTCCTGCATGTTTTAGCTAAGTTGTTCTGTCCCCCAGGAAACTCTCTCTGATCTCCTTAAATAGGCAACCCACATGTGGCTTCCAATGGCTGATTTACTATCCCTATCATAGACTATCAATTCTATTACATTTGTCCATAGTATTGATTAGGTATTATAATATCAATAACTTGACTGCATCAACAACTATATTGTTCATAAATTTCTTGTGGGTAGGCAGATACCACGTCTTGCTTGTATTTATATTTCTAGTACTTAGCATAAATTAAATAATTGGCATAATGTCAAAGTAAAAGTCTAGGCTAGGATTCAGACACAAGCTCGATACCAATGTTGTGCTCACTCTCCATACACTGCATGGACTCAGGTAAAGTACTTACAGTACTCTGACTTTGGTGGTGGTTATATGCTTACTCCATATAAACTTCTAGGGCTGGTCAACTAATCTCGTCTGATAAATGTTCATTAATAACCTTTTTCTCTGGTCCAGAGCTGAGTCAATAACCCGTAATCACAAGTAGCGGCCTCTGGCTGTGAGACAGTCCCACTGAAAGGATGTGGGCCAGATAAGAGTGTTTCATACTTGCTAAGAGTTTCATCCTGCTGAGCTCAGAGCAGAATCAATCTAGGGTTTACATTGAATGTGAGATATTACAAAATTACAAAGCCTTTTAATACTTATTGAAATCAAGTATGTACTATATAACCTGCAGAGATTTTCTTATTTCTGAAGGATAATGGTTACCTTTTCATTTATCGTATTAAGTGATACCCAAAGCTAAAGAAATAGCAAAGCAAGAATTGCAATTTTCAAAAACTACCACAAGAATTTGGTTGTTCATATTTTTAAACCCGAAATATCTTTCATGTACTCTTCTTATTCTTTCTAAGTCTTTTAAAAAATTGTCTTCTTTCCACAGTTCATGTGGAGAACAGCATTTCTCCAATTTATAGTTCCATGATTTAAGCTATATGATAAAAAAAATTGCATCTATTAATGCAAAAAAGTCTTTAGAATGCAAGACCCCAAAGAATTTTATAATATTAACTACACAATATTAAAAAGACTTTAAAGGCTAGTAATATTATACAGAAAACAGGCACCATAAAAAAATTAGCTTAAATTATGATAAGGTCATTGCTAGAGTCATAAGGAAATCAGGACAGCATCCAGACTAACACTCATTCTATTCAGGAAACTTGTATTTCCTGAAATATTTACAATATTTCTTATAAATATATATTCATAATTTGAAGACATTTATGTAAAGAATCACCAATATTATTTAATTGTTCTACCACTTTGTTTAAAAATTTTTTTATTGGGGCGAAATAATGGTTCTCTATAACTTCCCTTCATTGATGCTTGGCTAAATCAAAATATATCCCTTTTCAAATGGTATTTCTTAAACTATTTGAATAGCAGGATTATTTTCCTTTTAGTCCTTTTCCACTGTGAGGATCACAGCACTCTTAGTAAATCTAGCTCTGTGCCCAAATAATAATACTCATAAAAATAACACTCAGAAATAAAAATCATTAACTGAATAACTCCGAGTAGGTTTATGTAACCAGAAAAGCAAAATGCTACTGTAAACAGTAAAACAACCTATTGCATTGGAAATCTTAAAGGAAAAGGAATGTGATAAGATAAAATGAGCTTGTTTGGAAACCAATAACATTTAAATGATATTTCATAAAAGAGCTTTAGGTTCATGTATTTTAATGAAAAATCTTGGTTTGATGTTTTTAAACAGATGAGTTTGTAAATATTTTTATGAGATATGTCTATTTAAGAGACCGCTTCTGCCATCTGGTGTAAAAATACTCAAATTACAAGAAAAGTATTTGAGGGACAGAGTTCAACTTGAGAGTTCAACTTGAAAATCTAAACATATAATTTAAAATGCATATGGTAGGCATATTATGACAGTAGAAGGTATAAAATAAGTTAAATTTAAGCTGATCAAACATAGTTCAAATTTTGTGGAAAATATTAATAGAAAGAGGCTGTGTGAATCAAAAAAACTGAGTTAAAGTAAAAGTAGTAAATGTCATACTCATTTAGACAAATTTCTTAAACTTTTAATTTTCACAACAAAATTAATTTAATTTGTTCAATAACGAAGGCCTCCACAGCTCGTCAGGCAGAAGAATGGTCATTATTTTGTCTTCTTATTTGAAGACAAAATTTCAGGACTTCAAACTCACATGCTTTGTTTTTCTTAAGGTTTCTTTAAGTGTAGTCCTGGGATCAGAAGCATCGCCTGGCCCTTGACAGAGATGCAAATTTTCAGGACAACCTAAGAGCTACTGATTGAGAAGCTCTCTGTATGATAGCCAGAAATTCCTGTTTTAACAAGGCCTCCAGGTGATTCTAATTCTTGCTAAAGTTTGGTTTATCTTATATTTTCTGAGCATATATATTTGTAGTAGGTGATTTAGATGAAGGCTCCAGGATACACACTGATGGTTTAAATTTATCTCCTTGTTTAAATGTACCTTCTTATTTCACAAATCACATAATCTGGAAATTAAAACTTAACTTCCCATTGTTCATTTTGTTCACAAGGGGAAGAACTGAAACCAGTACTTGACACTGTACAACTTTTGCTCCATATCTATTCTCTTTCTTTATGCCTTTAATTATTTTTTTTCTCTGAAAATGGTTACACACTACAATTTTCAAGATCAAGCTTTCAATTCTTCAATCCTAGGATTAACTCCATCCTAATATGATCAATTACTATGTCTTTTTTCCAGACATTTTCTAAAATTATCAGAGGGGCATAAATGAATAACCTTAAAGTAATTTAAAATGCATGTGTATTTAGAAAATATGGATTTCAAGAAATGAGTTTTTCTAAGACTTTAAACAAGCTCTCAATTATTCTGTCACCCTGAATAAATTAAACAAGAAAAACAACCATCAGGCTAAGTCTTTGATAGGGCATTTCAGTTAAATGTATCTTGCTTGTGCATTTACTTTTTGCTATGAAAAATATTTTTTTAAGCAATAAATTTCTTTCAAGTTTAAAGTGAGACTGTTCTGGTTGAAACGGGGAATCTAAAAAGTGTTTCAAGCAGCTGTTCGTTCCATAGCTCCAGAGACATGTCTTTGGGACCCCAATTTTTGCATGGTTAAGTCTGAAAACTTTGATCTAAAGCATTTTCTTCTCTGGGCATCTTCGTATGTATTACAGATAACAAGGATTACTGTAAACAGAAAGTATTTTTTCCTTAGACAGAATAATCAACCAATAAATTGAATACTAGAAGAGAGAAACAAGAAATTTCTCAGATGTTGAATAGAAAGCATGCAGGCTGTGTTTTACATGTAAAGACACTGTTATTCCTTCAGCCTGGAAGGCTCTCTGATCCTTCTGTGTTCATTTAGCAACTTCTATTCATTCTTGAAAACCCCAATAAAGCTCTATTTCTTTCGTAAAGGCTCCACCAAAGAAAATCAATCTTTCTACTGCTATAATTTTTATCGTAAACAGATTTCTAACATTACATGATACCCAAACATTTTACTAAAATTATTTGCCTACATTCGTATCTCACCTTGAATTGTTATAATTCCTCACTCAGTTATTTCCAATACCAAATATAGATATAGTATGGGATAGGCACTCAATAAACGTGTATCTCAGTAATCGAAACTACAGAGAAAAGTTAAGGCAATTATTTATGTAAAATGGTTTTAAGACTCAAAGAAAAACTGATTAGACTAGAGGTAAATGCTTTTTTGTTCATAATAATCCAAACTTCAATTTTCTGCTTTATCTTCTTTGTGAGTATATAGATCAGTTTATAAAATTATCTTGATTTTTGAAATACTTTTGAGAATTTCTTTTCTACTCAATGTTTGTATTGACTTATTTAAATATATTTAAAGTAATTAGTGAAAATAATCTACTTTCATCTACAAGTAAAACAAATTAAAGCATATATTTGACCATATAGAGATATAAACTTATAAAGGCAGTTTTTGATATCATATAAATTTCTCTAGCGGTGTCAAATTTTACCCTAAAAATTTTTTTTGAAGCACTTCAAGTTGAAAAGAGAAACAGCCACTGCACCATCACACATCTGTACAAATACATAAATAACAACATGCAGCCCTTTAGTGAAAATACTATATTGCATGAAAACATATCCACATATCTATTTAACAATAAAAATACTGGATTTGCCACATTTTAAGCTGATGATAATTACATTTCTACAATTAATATTTCTTTTCATCCTTCTTGATCAAATTCAATTCAATTTAGTTACTTTAAACATTTCAAGAACAGAGTTAATTAAGTATAATAGGATAAGCTGTTTTAAATGTTTAAAAGAAATAATGAATTGAAAACAGATGATGGATCATTATAATGAGTGAATTAATAGAAAAATAATATTGAACATTATATTTGTAGGCTTTGCATTTCATTAGAAGCATTTAAATATATCCCTGGTCTCAAAATACTATATGTTGTGATTTCCATCCTGTGCTCCTTGAAGCCCTGGAGATTTCACATAGGCCCACCAAGGGCTGCCAGGAAGAAAAGAGAGAGATATGGCACTCCAGACCTCCTGTCCACAATTTAGGTTTTATTCAGAGGGGCTATCATTTCTCTCTTCCTTTTCCTCTTTTTCTTTCCTTTCCTCTGCCCCTTTTTCCACATATGATTTTGGTAGAACAAAGTCTCATGACAAAAAAAGATGAAAAACTAATGCTATAAGGAATTTAGAGAAATCTTCAATAATTATCACAGACCTTAATTTACTCTGAGTGCTAAAAAAATATATATATGTTGAACACATTGATAATCTCAAACTAAATGATATTCCTGAGATTAAGTAACTTCCCAAAATTTCCCCCCAGAAATGTTTGTTTAATTTCTAAATTGTTGTAAATGAGAGATCTTAAAATCCAATCTAAAATCTAGAATAATTGCTATTTTTTCAATTAAAACTTTTATCAAATATCAATTTTTGTTTTAATATTAAAGATAGTTTTATTAGTTATTGTATATAATTTTAATTTTATTGTAGCTTCAAAACAAAATAATACCAAGCATACGTCTCATGAAAAAAATGATATAGAAGTTCATTAGCACTTGTTATTAATTATTGTAACTCCTTTATGTTGAAAAGGTTATTTGATAATGCACCTCATCAATGTTTCAGTAATATATTGATCCTAGCCTTGCAAGGAATATTTTGTTGATTAGAAGAATTTTTAATTCAGTCAAGAAAGAAAAAAAATTGGCATTGAAAATGTATAAAGTACAAAATGTCATAAATTAATATTAAGTGGTACCTGGTTAGCAGTATTTTCCACATGCTCTCTCCAAACTCTACAAAATTATACATGGAAACAAATATAGTTGTATTTAGTAGATATCATATTATACTGAGAAGTAAATCTGTCAGCTTCTAAGAAACTAGAAAGAATTCCCATCACCTATAATGCTTAC
>NW_011888798.1:13822482-13845889 GCF_000151845.1 Pteropus vampyrus | reverse complement strand
AGGCATTGAGCTAGGAGTTTCAGAATTAAAAAAAAACTAAACATGGCTCCCACTCTCAAAGCTTTATGGTAAACTGAAGAATACCTCTCTAAAACCACTTCCAGTGTTGGCTTTCTAGAAATAATCACCATAGTATTCAGACATTTGAAAAGTCAAAGAGAATAGAGTAATTTAATATATATAAACCCAGTCTTAAAAAGAAAAAAGAAGAAATGTAAACACAGGAATTTTGTTGGTACTCATGAAGATACAGTGTGTTTTGAGTAATTCACCTACTTTCTGTCTGATTACCTTAATTACCCAGCTGATGTCTGCAAGCTCTTCCAGTTCTTGGTATCCTAGATAGCTCAAAGGAGCCAACCTAGCTCATAACTCAAAACTTCCCTCTCTAAGGTTTCCAAATTATTCCTATTTAAAAAATCCTTGTGTTTGCATTTTCTCTTTTACTGCATATCCATAGTTAGATAAGGATATACTTCAGCAAAATCCATTGCCCCCACTGGCATGCAGGGTGCCTCTGACAGCGTATTGGATTTTAGCAGTTTGTCTAGTTGCAAAAATTTGGTTTGCTCAAGTATATTTAGTTCTGTGGCACAAATGAGTATTTCAGGAAGCCCAACAGAAACAAATCTTTTTACTCCTTAGAAATTGTCTCAGCAATTGTGAAAAATCAATATTAGTCTTCTTAAATATGTGTAAATTGATGCAGAGATTTTGACCATCATTAATCACACCACACTTTATGACAGTATTGGTCATAATAATTTAGATCTTTTGTTAAGTTTTAAACTAAAGGATACCTTCCTTCTTGATTATTGAAAAATGAAATGTCCTTTGCTATACGTATTTTTAGCTAAGACTATAAGGAAACATTTTAAAGTTTACTTTCATAATTGTGTCTGTTTTCAAATTAAAATGAGGCTGTGTGGCATCAAGGTACTAATTCACTTGCTGAAGTAAGAACATGCTAGACATCGTTTTTGATGCTGAATATACACAGGCAATCTAATGTTCAGGCTCTGAGAAAAGCTAAGTTAGCAGGTGGGGTCCACAAGGCTGAGTATAAGTTAGCCCAGAGAGAATTTCTGAAAAACAGAGATGCCTGGGAAAGTCATGGTTGAATTTAGAATAGAAGTGATGTTTCACAAGGAAAAGCAGGAGTCTGTTTCTGGTACAGAAAGGAAAGTAGTTTGGGGAACATAACTAGGGAACGTGCAAAAATGTTTCTTCTATTTGTGGTTTAAATACTAACTCCTTGGTATGTCAGGTCTTGGAGCGCAGAAGAAAGTGGTGGTGTGGTCAGATAATATACTGACACCAGACAAAATACCAGACCTATGCAACCAAGGCTTTTAAACTCATTTAATGAGTGATAGGATCTTTAAATAACAGGAACTTCAATAGCAGGAATTGATAAAAGTGACCCCCAAAGTGACAATAGCAGTTGGAATTTCAAAGTGTATAAGAAAGAGAGTACACACAGATTGTTGGGCAAAGTTGGCTAGAGCAAAATGATAAAAAAAATTAAAGTAGCAAATGTTTCATTCTCTATTTTTACTTTCTTCCAACCCATGCCTTACCTAGGCAAAGCTTTTTGGACAAATTTTTAAGTAAATTTAAAACTTTTTCTTTTCCCCCCAACTTTATTGAGATATAACTGATGAATAAAAACTGTATATATTTAACTATACTACTTGATATTTTGATAAAATCACCACAATCAAACTAGGTAGCTATTCCTTACCTCACAATTACCATTTTCTTTGTTTTTCTTTCATTTTTTTTTGTGTGTGATGAAAACATTTAAGGTCTATTCTCTACCAAATTTCAAGTACAATAACACGGTATTAACTATAGTCGCGTTATTACAAATTAGATCTTGTGATGAGAAAACATCTATTTTGACTTATTGTCTAGGCATTTTACATAGACATCCCTGCTCACACCCAAAGTCTGGACAATAAGATAAGGACCTGAACTTAGGATTTCTTCTGCAAGTACCCGCTTTGCTTTTCCAGAGGCACCTTTTAAAATAACCATTTAGAGTTGAGCCTACAAAGTTAGTAACCTCCACCCCAACAACCTTATAAGTAATGGGTGCTTGCTACCCTCCTTTCTATCTCCTGCTTGCTAGTGACCTGGGACAGAGGGCTGCCTTTCCCCCAGCTCTTTGTGGCCAATCCCCTCCCAGTTTTGGGATAGGTAAGTTATAAATCTTGTGACTTCACTTCCTTTGTGTAAGTGTATTGAAACTGCACCTTCGATCAAAAAGAACCCAGGGATTTCACTTTCTCACACAGTGGGAGCTAGGATGCTGGTGACCCATGTGGGTGGCTTCTATCTCCTCATTCATAATCTGCATATTCATAAATTTAATACACCATCTATGGCCCCCCCGACACATCTGCAGAATTCATCCATCTTGCATAACTGACACTTCGTACACTCAATCCTTCCTCATTAAATAACCTAAGAAATCTTCCTCCAGTTCTGCTACTTACTAGCTGGGCAAGTTACTAAACTCTCCAAGCATAGAGACAAAAATATTTAAATGGTTTAAAATATTTTAAGAACTTCTATCCATTTTGGTACTCACAATGACTTTAGAACAGGGATCCCCAATCTCCAGGCCAAGGACTTGTAGCGGTCATCCGGTTAGGAACCAGGCCACACAGTAGGAAGTGAGCGCAGGGTGAGCAAACCAATCTTCCTCTGTATTTGCAGCCGCTCCTCAGCACTAGCATCACCACCTCAGTTCCATCTCAGATCATCAGGCATTAGATTCTCATAAGAACCCCAATCCCCTGTGCCAAAAGGGTTGAGGACCACTGCTTTAAAAGGAAGGAATAAGAGGACTTATCTTCTCAGTCCCAATGGGTAAAGACATGGCCACCTAGAGAAGTTGAGTGACTTACCCATCGAGTCGACCAGTGACAAAACTAAAGCTCTGATTTCTGGAGGCCTAGTCCCTCTCTTGTCAAACACTCCATCTGACACACAGAGAGGCTGTTTTTCTGCCCTGATGATTAGGACGGCATTAGAGAGCAATATATCTGAATGGTTCAGAGAAGCAGTCATTTAATCATTAGCCCAAGAAGATTATGCAGCACTTTCACACAAGGCCTCACTCACTTTTCTAATTAAGAGAGTTTATATTTCTAAAATTTTTTGAATATAATAGGATCTTGATGGAATTAAACTCTAAGGAGCACGATATTTAAAAAAAGTGTTTGTGACAGGTGTGGGATGACAGAAGAAAAATTAAATTAGTAACACTGGCAACATCAGAAAACCAAATGAACATTCACACTCCTAAGAAAGGAGGGGTATCATATACACATACAACTAATTAATATGTACATTCTTTTTCACTTATAAATGGAATATCATGAAAGACAAGGTAAGTACAAGCTACCTGCTGTTAAACACTGTTTGCAAGCACATGGCAGTAATGGGTTAATGGCTTGGGTTCACAGCCCCAGTAATGAACGTGCAAGCTCATTAAAACTGGCATCGGTATTGACAGCACAGAGGCATATACTAAGGTGTTATCAATCGAAGGTGCAAAATGAGATCAGCTTTTAAATTGTTTTTCAGCAACTCCCGTAAAAACAAGGAGAAAAGAGCTTCATGTCATATGCTTCACGCTGGAGATTTCTTGTGTAAAAATAAAGCAGAGAAATTTCTGTGAAAGTCGACACCATTCTCTAGGTACTGTCTTAGACCAATCTGCCAGTGGTTTCCTAAACCACTGAACTTTTAAAATTGTGGTTTAAACCATACCTTCATGTTGACTTGAAGATAAAATGATAAAATTTTTATTATTTTAATGTGATTGTTTCTAATCTCATACTATATTAATCCCATTAAAGTGTCCTTATCACATGATCACCCAACCTCTCTAGAATATAAACAGGAAAGGGAACTCACTAGTTTCTATCCTGGTCTCACCAAAAGTTGGAAAACTATAGTTGCCAGATATGACTTATTGCAGCTGAGCAGACATACATCCCTTGCATATATTCTTAATAATAACTATATCATTCAGTATTAGCGCAATTCCAGAAACTAGCTATGGTCAGAACAGAATGCTCCCATTGACTACATCCCTAAAATTGCTCTATTTCTTCTCTCTGCTTCAATTAAATTTACACCTTTAGCTTTTCCAACCATTAGTATTCAACACTTGAATTGGTATCCTTGGATAAAACAAGATTCATAAGATGTTGGCAATCATCCATAAATTGGTAATAATTACTTGAAGGTTCAAAATACTATTCTTTCCACTTTTTGTTTAATGGACAGTATTCCATAAAAAAGTTGTATAAAAGATGCCATAACCAGACTATCCCCTTCTCATACTTTCTATTCTGCCCAAAACACTCAATTTTCATTTGAAACAAGGCATAACTAATATCTTAACTCATAAATAGATATGTAGGACACAAAATGCATTGTCGTTAGTGATGATTAAAAAAAAAAAACAAATGTTTACATCTTATTTAACAGCATAAATTGGATATTCAGTTTACCTAATGTCATTTAGCAAGTCTATTAGAACTTGAAAAAGTAGAATCAAGTTTTGAAAGTAATAGCAGAAAACTGTAAAATATTAATATTAATTATACTATTACTCCAATAAAATTCCCACTAGAACCAGGTTATAACACTCAAGCCATATTGTCATTTGCTTTAAGGCCTATTCTACAACACCTGGATTTGAATAATTCCAAAATAAGAAAACCAGAGAGCTCTCTTGTGTCATTCAGTCAAACACTCTAATCATGTAGAGGAAGGATCTGAGGTTCAGTAAGGTAATGAGAGTTTTCCCAAGGTGAATATTTAACTATTAAGACAGAACTCCTGAATCCAGTATAGTACTCTGTTTTCCATTTCGCATGAAGTTTTAAATTCCAGTTTCTGTGCATCTTATTTCAGAGTTCTTGTATAAACTGGTTAGAGAAGTTTCACTTTTTCCTACATTAAATAATAGCATATACTTAATCTTATATCTAAAAATAATTAATGTCTCCTCATGTTATTTGTCTTTCTCTTAATATTTTTTTCCTTAAGATATTTGTTTACAGTTACTATGCTCATCATTATCTGAAAGAAACAGTAGAACATGTGAACTTAAATTTTAATTTTGCCACCTCCAGCTGTGTGGCCTTGAACAAGTCACCTACTTGTTTTAAACCTCAGATTCTTCATTTATAAAATGAACACATTATTACTTAGAGAACTATAAACATTAGATATAACAATTAAAAATGCAAAGCATGGTTCCTGGCTACTATAACATGCTCCCCAAATAACTTTTATTAGTCTCATTAATAATGAACTGATAAAGATAGGTATTATAACTTCATTTTTTTTTTTTTTTTGCATCTCTATAGTATTATATGAAAATAGTATTTAATTCTCATTAGGAACAAAACTAATGGTACATATAGAAAAGAAGAAGAATGAGATCTGCTAAATCTATTGTGTGTGCCTCTATGTACACATGAAACCAACCGCTATGAATAGAATGGAAAATTTCGATTGACTCAATGCTTGTGCATGAAATGACATACCAAAGACTCTCAGCCATTTAATGATAAACAATATTATCTCTAACAATTCTTCTACTAAAGGCTTTCTAAAATGTACCTACATGCTTAGTACTTGTTTATTCAATGTAAAAATTTATGGTAGTTGATTGTGTGCTATCTAAAGATCTCAATGGCCCATTTAAACTGACTGCATTACAGAGCCCTTAAGAAACACACATAGACATAAACACACACATATGCCCACACAGAAAACATGATGTAAGCAAGTTATATTAAAAGCTTAATATATAAATGTAGTTTATTATTGTTAGCTATACCACCTTTTTTTAGTTACAAGCAATGATAAAAAATAATTACATTTTCTTGAAATTACCTAAGCATTCTAGTCAAATTCAAACAGTCTAATATGAGTAAAAGGAAATCTTCCCTTACCATTATCTGTCTTTTCCTTTACATTTTTTCTTTAAACCATAGTTATGTTTTTTATTAATTTATAAATATTGTTAAATGTTAGTTTGATGACGACATAAAAAATTCACTTTAGACAGTGTCTCTAACTCTAACATATCCTACCTAACATTGAACATGAAAATCCTAGATTCTAGCCAGAGCTAACTACTGACTTTAGATTGAGAAAAAGTGAAGAAAACCTCTTTGTATCTCAACTTACTCATCCATAATACAAAATTAATGCTCACCCTGCCTCCAAAACAAGATATTTCAAAGGAATGCAAATAAATAGCACACGTCAAAAAGTAAATGTAAATTCTGACATATTATAAACATATAAAGTAAAATTCTTATTACTAACATTCTCCTATTTTAATTCTAAGAAAAATAAAATATCTGATAATCATCAAAGTAAATTCAAAATCTTCAGTTTCAAAATTATGATCTAATGAAAGGGTGAATCTTCCGAAAGAAATTAAGTATAATAAGTACAGTAAAATAATCAAGCATTAATATTCTAATTATATGCCAAAACTGAGTTGATCAACTTCTTCGCCATTAATTTTACATAAGCACACACACACACATTCACACACACACAGCATTTTTCTTAGTTAATCTTACATGCCACACTAATTCCTATGACTGCTATAATACATCTTTGTTCTCCCAAGCAATGTCCTCTTTCTTCCCCTAGGTTCCTCTGCCGTCTATGTTAAGACTGAAGATCTCTTCCAGAGAGACTACTCCAATGAACTCAAACTAGTCTCTTACAGTTCTAACGTATTTTTAAAAAATAATAACTCAGAAATTTATTGCCCAATTGTTGTCTAATTGTTTCAGGTCTGTTATTTGCATCTAGTTTCTAAATTCTCTGAGTACTGTAATTATATTTTATTTCCTTTAACCACTTTAGTGGTTTGTGTATATATTAGCCACAACTTTTAACATATGTAGATAAAAACTGTCAGATAAAGTAGAGGCAACAGAATAAAAAGGGGTTCAAAAAACAAAATGTGCTCTGTGTGTCCTTGATCATAGCGAAGAGAGAGGTGTGAGACATGGAGCTGTGTCTTGGATTCTAGGGAAAAAAAAGTTAATCAAACCTTATCATAATCTTGATTAAATATTTCTTATACCTCTACTTATCTCTACTTCCTGCCCTCATCATAAACTTTCATTACTAATTTCATTCCTTAACCCATAAATATGAGTAAAGATTCTGTACACAATGGAGAAAGAACCTTTATATTTATAATTTCCTTGAGCAAAAGGACTATATATTCGTCTTTATATTCTCATATTTTTTGCAATGCTCAATAAATACCTATTAAATGAATAAAAGGATGTATGGATAAATAGATCCAAAGATAAATGTCAATGTCAAGTGTCTTTTAATCTACATTTGTGTTAACAAACCCAGTACCTGGGCCAACAAAGACAAGAACAACCGTAACTGTGTAGAATTCACTATGGCTGTGAGAACACCATTTATTTTATTGCATACCTTTCAAATTGTAACAGATCCCACTTAGAATATACAAAACCCTGTGCAGGGCATATAGTTGGAACTCAGTAATGCTTGTTGATGAACGCTAAGCATAACTGTTTAATCTCTCACTTAGACTATTTTTCCTTTTTTAAAAAATCAAACTATAGTTTTCTATTTCAAAATGTAGGCTGTGGCATAAAAGTTTAGCTCTCTTAATCTATAGTTTGTTTTATATTTCCAACCCACTTTAAATACTTTAATGTAATCATTATATTTCTAAAACATAGACATATTATTTTCCTTAAAACTTTTTTTTTCCTGAAATGTTAACAGTGGTTTTATGCATAAATACTTTTCCCTACTCTCTCTGATATTTAGTATGAATGTTGTCATTTTAAGACAAGCTGCAATTTTAAAATAATTTCCTTAAAGAAAACTATTTATATTCAAATTTCAAACAAAAGTTTGAATATTTGCAGTTAATATGTAAGATTTCTATAGTATGATTTTAAGTACTTTTAATATAGATTAAACTCAATTTCAACTTTAGCAAAAGCACAATGTAACATGTAAATCATGTAACAATAAAAACTGTGGTGTTTTTTTTTTTTTTTTGTAATTTGGAGAAAGTAAACATGCTTTAATGGCATGCTTTTGTAAGCACTTCTTTAATTTTGGCAGAAAATGATTCACTCTTGATAGTAAGATACTTTGACATACATTTTTTTAAAAAAGGTCAGCCATAATAACAATTAATTATATTCTTAACATCATTTTCAAATCTCTAAGCTATGAATCAGGAACTAAGGATGTCATAATTTCAACAGCTCTCTATGTACTCACATTACTGGAGAAAAAAATAAAGCATAGTTAACTAAAGGGAATAATCTGTCTCAACTCCTTAGAGAACAGGTTGTAAAATTTCTAAGACCCCTTACATCTTAACAAATCACATTGCTTCTCACAGAATAGTCTCATTCTCCCAGAGTCAGTAGTAATTCTACACTTTTCTCTGTCCCTCTCTCTCCTGTTAATCTTTGGACAAAAAGAGCTATTCTGTCATGCCAACAGTGGTACAAAGAATGGGGGAAGGATTTTTTTAAGAGCTACTGTAGAAAAAATTAAAAACAACTCATTATTCTATCAGAAAATTATTTAATATGTTGGCATAATTCTGTTTTTTGGCATCTATGGGTGTGTACATGCATGTTATTATTGTGAAAATATTGTGCATATGAATCTGTATTCTACTATTTTCACTTAACATTTTATTCCAAGCATGTTCTAATGTCATTAATTTTATTCAAAGACCAGTTTTAGTGGTGGTATTATATGTTGTTAAATAGATGTAAAATAATTTATCTACCCACATACCTACTTTTCTGTGTTTAGTATCTATTCAATAGTTTCTCCTTATAAATTCTGTTGCAATAAAAATATAAATTATCTTCAAAAGCCTCATAGTCATTAATTCAATTCTACCTTAGTTAAATATCAGTTTGGTTGATGGTTATCAAAAATAAAAATTTTGAAAAAGAAAATAAAAAATAAGAGTTAAAATTCTGATTCAGACTAATGAGAAAGTGATAATGCTATCAGAGTCCACCAGCTCCCTGTGTGCAAATAAATCCAACAGTTTCTGCAACACATTCTAATTAAATTAATGGACAAAAATCCTACCATAAAAAGTAGTACCAAACAAATGAACAAAAAAACAACAAACAAGATTTATTTGATTCCCCTAATAATGAGTGCCCCTAATTATTGTAAATATTAATTTCATTTACAATAAGTTGTTTTATTACTCATGAAGATTGCACCAATTCTGTTCAATATTCTAGATATAATTCATCAGGATGACACTGCCAGGGGCATTTATAAAAAATATATCAAGTGTCCAGAGCATCTCTAAAAGCAATTATAAGGACTCCTATCATTTGAATATTGTAAGTCTCTGGAATTTTGCTTTATTTATAAATCTTTTCTTGTTCTTACCATTTTTTCTTTTGCTTTTTACATACATTTGCTCATTTAATTATCACTATGCTTCTACCTATAGAAACAATTACTCCCAGTTTAGATGAAAAAACCAAACCTCAGAAGGCTTAAAAAAATGCTGAAAGGCCCTGGCTTGCTTCATTTTATTGACTTTCTTATCTCAATATGTTATACTGTCACACACCATTTAAAGATAACAGGTTTAAATATCTATGTTGGACTATCATGTGGGAGATGAGTTCAATTAGCTCCAGCAGGAGTCGAATAAGAACACAATTAAGTTCAGAGGCTCAAACATTATTACTCATTTCAGCTAGCCATTTTTCAAAAAAAGAGTTAAGCAGCTCACATGCTGGATGGACATTTAGGAAAGGCAAGTTTGTAGAGATCCGAAAAATACCTATAAACACTATGAGAAAAAGAACTGAAATGAACTCTCCAATGATTGTGGATCACTTGGACCTACCTTTACATATCAAAGAAATGTCATAGCTTATCTCATTATGCTAACTAAACTATTTATTGAGCACTTCTTGAGTCCAGGCAAGGTGCAGATTGCTGGGGTAACACAAATGTGAACATGATACAAGTCCTATTTCTCAAAGTTTACTGTCTTTTAGAGCACTGTTACTCTAAGGGTGATGTCAATGACTATAGCAATTTGGGAAGTGTTGGCCGCTGGTACACAGTGGGATAGGTTTAATTGAGAATAAGAATTTAGAAATGTCATAGTACTTTGACATTGCTACAAGATCCAAATACATAACAGACTACTGTCACTGAGCAAGTGAACTAGTGGATGAAGCAGTGACAGACTAGCTATACACAGTATAAACTCATTACATGATGTTATAATGTAACATTAGTTTGCCCATTGCAACCGGATATACTTAAAATCCAGAATCTAATTTTTGATCAAAAGATAATTTAAATGATCTATACTCTACAGGATATATTTTAAAATTGGCTAAAGAGTTGAAGATAAAGAGTTGAAGATAAATTTGAAAATACAGTATCTCTTGACTCATTTTATATTAAAGCTTAAAATGAACATCCTGAGATTACCAAAATTGCTTTACAATCTCTTCTTCTATTACTATCATCCTTATTTTGAAAACTGATTTCTTCTCTACCAGGAGTATTATTAAAATAAAAAACAGAATCAGTCAAGATATGTATTATCCACTATGAGTAGTGCTATCATCAATCTAACCTAGATTAATTAACAAGTAGGAAGAAAGCTCACTTTTTACATCAAAACCTTTAAATATGGATATGCCAGTTCTTGCTCAAAATCTGAAAATAGGTATTTAATGTGAATCGCTATATCTCTCAATATTTGTTTAATTTTTATTTAGGAAAAATATGAGTATAAAAACAATCCCATTTAATTGTCTATCTACATTCTCTCAAAGTCATATATAAAATTCCTTTATTTTATTTCAATATTTTCCCCTTATTATATTTTTGAAATGTGATTTTTGATCTATTGAATATCATAATATAAAATGTGGGGTTGTATTTGGTTGTATTTTTATTATATTTTTTAAAACTATTGACGCATGCCAAATTGGAAATAAAAACAAATGAATTACATTTAAAATAGTGTTTCACGATAGTTTTCACAATAGTTTTAGAAGCACTCTATTAGAAGAAATTAGACATGGTATTATAATTGAGGCAGGAATTTCTATATGGGAGAATCAGACTCTAGAGAAAGGTGATGTTGCTCACAGCGGGCAGGAAATAAAATAGTCATTGGCTTTGTACCTGAGCATTAGGTTCCAAGTGGAATAAAATTTGGGCTTTCATATTGGAGAAGGAATTCCAGATAGAGAAAATAATGGCAAACTCAAAGATACAAGCAAGCTTTGGAACTTATGAGGAATATCAAGTAGTGTAATGTAGATGAAACATAATGTGAAGCAAAATTGTAGAAAAGAGGCTAAGCTTGATTCTGAGAGGCCTGGAATACAGAGGGAGGAGTTAGAATTTATTCACTTGGCAAAGGGGTTCCACTGATTTTTTTTGAGAAGCACATTAAAAGTTTCTAGCTGGGACTTAGAAAGTTGTATTTGATAGGAGACTGCTGAAGGGATTGAAGACCTATGAGACTAAAATTGGAGAGAGCATTTTTTTTTTCTTAATTAGTTATAAAAATCAAATGAACATAGACATTTGTTTAAGAAATTTTAGGGAAAAAAACAAATAGGCAAAAAGAAAAAAAATCAGGTCAAAATCCAATCATCTGGAAACATTGGTACACAATACATCAGTGTGACATCACACACTACCCACACTTTTGAAGACACCTTAGTTCACTTTTCATATCATGAACATGTCAATAAATATGCGTATACATCTTTGTTTTTGTGACTACATAATTACTATTATATGCATGTACTTGGAGAGATATAGACATTATTTCAGTATTCAAGACGAAGGTATTAATAGCAATGAGCTCTGTGACAAAGAGATGCCAACAAGGTAGCTAATGTGTTAGAAAATAAGAATGGCATCTCAGAGTGAATCAGTTAAAGAGGTCAGATTTTACACTTAAACACAGGGACGGGACTAAAGCAGGCTTCACCTTTTATCAGCTGTGTCTCTGGATAAGTATTTTGCTTAAGCTTCAGTTTTCTAGGGTTAATAATTTTAATTTTATACACTATCATATGAATTAGGTGTATAAAGCATCTAGCATAAGGTCTAACATAGAAGGCACATCATTAATGTTAGTTCTTCCTTTGATGGTCAACTGACCATCGAATGTATGTGGGGAAATGAATAATGTTTTAAGGTTAAATGTAAATATTTAATTGACATTTTGAAATAATTGTAAAGTCACATGCACATGAAAGAAATACAGAGATATCACATGTAAGATGAATCATTTTAAAGAAGAGGAGTTTCTAGATATCATGGTGATATAACCAGAAAGAAAATGCTATAAAAACGGAGATTCGATCTTATGAGCAGATATGCAGGAAGGCAGTTGTTAAGCTAACTATGAACAAGAGTGCCCATCCAAGACCATGATGATATCAACAGATATATTATTTGAGAACCAACATATTGAATGGCATTGCTGCACTACAACCTACCTATAGTGACCTCCAAGAACTAAATGAAGCTTCCAAGTAAACTTAGCTTAGTCTCCTTCGAGAGACTTATATATTAAGAAAACCTGGTGATACAGCTCATGAAAATAAATAAAAAGCTCACATTTTACATTTAGATACAATCTGAGTAAGGAGGCCAACATTACACATTCTATTCATATAGTTTCCACTGTATTTCCTGGTTATGCGAGGAATATGTAAATAGGCCAAGTATCTAGTGATTGCCAGGAAAGTGATCTGGGTCGGATAAAAGAAATGAATGAGCACAAATCTATATCTCCACTGGAATAAGAGCCCAGTGCACACAATCTACTGACAGTGAGTCAATTCCATAGATGGTCTTTATAAAGACTGCATGCCTCTGAGAGTTTAGATTCTGTTTAATCTTGTTTAAAAGGTTGTTTTTATGTCAAATTCTTTTATAAATATTATAGATCCTAGGTCTCACCTAGAATATAATAAAAATACTGCAGCTTTATCCTAGGATATTTTCTTTACTAATGCTTAATAAAGAAATTACTAAAAAAAAAAAAAAAAAAAAAAGATTAAAATGATTAACTCCAAATATAATTTTTTCAGTAATTTGTGGAGTGTTAGAGTAGAATGTGTGTCTTACATATTGAAATGGCTTAATTTATCATGCAGTTCACTAGTTAAATATCCATCAAATCCTTTGGCATTTCAATATCAAAGTGTCAGTTATACACAGAAGTAAATGTCGCTTTAAATAATCCAAGCCAACTGAGAAGGAAGGTGAGGTCCATGCTCTATTCTTGCTTTCCAAGGTCAAAAAACACAAATTTCTATAGTATGGACAAAATCACGGTGACTAAAACAGAATATTATTCAGCATTTCAAATCTAATGACTCACATTTTTTCATAATTTAAAAAAAAATTATAGTTAACATTAAATAATACTTTATATTAGTTTCAGGTATACAACATAGTGGTTAGACATTTATAAAATTTATGAACTGATCTCCCCAGAAAATTTAGTACTCACCTGGCACTGTATATACTTATTAATATATTATTGACCAAATTCCCTACACTGTACTCCATATCCCTATGACTATTTTATAACTATCAATTTGTACTTCTTTCTTAACCCCTTCACTTTTTTTACCCTTATCTCAACCTCTGTCCCATCTGGTAACTATCAGTTTGTTCTCTGTATCTATGACTCTATTTCTGTTTCTTCTTTGTTTGTTTGTTTATCTTGTTCTTAAATTCCACATATATGTGAAATCATATTTTATTTGTCTCTCACTGTTTGACTTATTTCACTTAGCATAATAGCCTATAGGCCCATCCATGTTGTTGCAAAAGTTAAAATATCACTTTTTATAGCCAAGTAATATTTCATTATAGAGACGTAACACATCTTTAGCCAATCATCTATTGATAGTAGGTACTTAGGCTGCTTCTATTGGCTATCATAAAGAGCAATCAGGTGAACATAGGGGTGCATATGTCTTTTTAAATTTGTAGTTTTGGATTCATTCCAATAAATACCCCAAAGTAGAATTGCTAGCTGATAAAGCAGGTCTATTTTTCTCCCATTCAATTGTTTGTTTGTTTTTCTTTTGTTGATGATTTTGTTCGCTGTACAGAAAGTTTTAGTTTGATGTAGTCCCATTTGCTTATTTTTTCTTTTGTTTCCCTTGCCTAAGGAGATGCATCAGAAAAAATATATTACTAAAAGCAATGTCAGAGAGTTTACTGCCCATGCTTTCTTTTAGGAGTTTTATAGTTTCGGGTTTTACATTTAAGTCATACCATGGTAGTCAGAGAAGACACTTGATATGATTTTAACCTTTTAAAATTTATTGAGATTTGTTTTGTGGCCTAAGATGTGGCCCATCTTAGAAAATAATCAATGTGCACTTGAGAAGAATGTATATATTTTTGTTTTAAATGGCATGCTCTAAAAATATCAAATCAATCTAGTCTAATGTGGCATTTAAGTCTGCTAAACAGCAGACTTAATCTGTCTGAAAGGTCTGTCCATTTATGTCAATGGAGTGTTAAAGCTCCCTACTATGATGTATTACCACCAATCTCTCCTTTTTATCAGTCAATATTTGCTTTATATATTTAGGTGTGTCTATGTTGAATAGATAGATCTTTACTAGAATTATATCCTCTTGTTGACTTGATTTCTTTATCATTATGTAACGTCCTTCTTTGCCTCTTATAGCCTTTGTTTAAAGTCTATTTTGTCTGATATAAGTATTGCTACTCCAACTTTTTTTCCATTTGTATGAAATATATTTTTTCCTTCTCTTTATTTTCTGTCTACGTGTGTCTTTCAACCTGAAGTAGGTCTCTTGTAGACAGCATATGTATGGGTCTTGTTTTTCTATTCATTCAGCTACCCTGGTTTTTGATTGGAGCAATTGATCTCTTTAAATTTCAAGTGATTATTGATAGGTGCATAGTTATTGTCATTTTATTATTCATATTTATGTTCTTTCTTTTTCCTCTTCTTCTTCTTAAAGAAGTCCCTTTAACATTTCTTATAATACTGTTTTGGTGGTGATGAATTCCTTTAGCTTTCGCTTTTCTGGGAAGCTCTTTATTTCTCCTTCAATTTTAAGTAGTCTTACTGGATAGAGTAGTCTTAATCGTAGGTCCTCGATTTTCATCTCTTTGAATACTCCCTTCTGGACTCCAAAGTTTCTGTTGATAAGTCAGCTGATAGTTTTATGGGTGCTCCCTTGTAAGCAACTAGTTATCTTTCTCTTGCTGTTTTTAGAATTCGCTTTGTCTTTAACCTTCGCCATTTTAATTATGACATGTCTCAGTGTGAGTCTCTTTAGGTTCATCTTGTTTGAACTCTCTGCACTTCCTAATCTTGCATGTCTATTTTCTTCACTAGGTTAGGCAAGTTTTTAGTCATTATTATTTCTTCAAATATGTTCTTGATCCCTTCTTTGTCTCTTCTCTTCCTGGTACTGCTAAGATGTGAATGTTGTCACTCTTGATGTTGTCTCAGAAGTACCTTAATCTTCATTTTTTAATTCTTTTTTTTTTCTTTTTGTTGTTCTGATTACATGTTTTCTGCTATCTTGTCTTCCAAATCACTGATTCATTCTTTTGCTTCATAAAATCTGATGTTGATTTTTTCTAGCATATTTTTTTTCATTTTAATTGTTGTATTCTTTGTTTCTAACTGGTTCTTTTCTTGATGGTTTCTATGTCTTATTTTATGTTTGCTATCTATTTGTTAAAGTTCCTAGTGAGTTACCTGAGCATCCTTAAAATCAGTATTTTGAATTCTGTCTCTGGTAGGTTGCTTGTCTCCATTTCATTTAGTCATTTTTCTGGAATTTTCTCCTGTTTTTCTTTTGGGATATATTTCTTTGTGTCCTCACTGTGGCTGCCTTTCTCTGTTTCTATGTATTAGGTAGATCTCTTACGTCTCTGTCTCTGCTGGATTGCTTTATGTGGCAGATATCTTGCATGGCACAGTGACGCAGTCTCCCTGATCATTTGTGACATTTGTTTCAGGATTGTCCCTTGTATGGATTGTGTGTTCCCTCCTGTTGTAGTTGAGCTTTGATTGCTTTGGCAGATCAGAGGGTGGGAATGACTTTCAGGCTGACTGACCATGAGGATTGGCCACATCCACAGAATATGAGATACTGTGAGTGGTTAACTCCACAGAGAATTCGCCCCAATGGGTTCCCATGTCTGTTGAGACCACCCTTTGGTATGCTGCCTGTGGGGCTAATTGGGTAGTGTTCTGTTGTGGTCTGAAGCTAGCCTCCAGGTATGTTGGTTCTGGTGCCTCTTGGGAAAGGCTCCCATGCAGGCCAAGGTCAGCCACTGCCTATGACCAGTCTGGGGCTACCTAGTAGGAACTACAAAGCTATCTGTGGTTGGTTGCTGCCTGTGCTAGACATGTGAAGGTGGCCACACTAAGAACCAAAGCCAACTGCCATCAATACTTGGCCTGGAGCAGCTTAGCAAAAGGCCCAGACCGCCCCAAGGCCTGAAGGCACCTGCTGGTTGCCTGTGAGGCTCAGCCACTAAGAGAGCCTCATTTGGTACTGAGGCAGGGTTGGGTGGGACAAGGTCCCAGGTTATTATAAAGGTGAGGTGAATGTTCACCATGTTAATACAGATTCAGGATTGGTAGCAGTGCTGAGCTTGGGGCCCCTCACAAAAGTCTCAGAGAACATGGTGGCTAGCCACTGCCTGCCTTGGGCCCCAAATCCCCAAGAGTTGTCTAAGAAAGATTTCAGCATGGGTTGGGGCAGGTTACCCACCACTGAAAATGCCTCCAGTGATGTTTCATGAGTTGGATGTGGCAAGGTCCCAGGGAGTCACCAGGGTGGTGTGAGCAGAGTTCACCAAGCCAGTGCAGGTTCAGATTTGGCCATGTTGGGGAGGGCTCAACACAGAAAAGATGATGCCCACCTGCAGGCTGCACAGGACAAGTGCTCAACACAGGGATAACAAAGGCTGACCTCCTAGCCCTCACTCTGAAGCCACACAATTCCGTATTTCCCTGTATGACCTTGGCACCTCCTAAGGTGTGGTCCCTCCACTGGAGCCCATGATGAGTGCCTGCAAGTGAGTGAGTCTGTATGTAAGCCCTTTAAAAAGACATCTGTATTTCCAGCAGCCTTCCATCTCACCTGGACAGACTGAATCCTTGGTCATTTTCACAGCCAGATGTTGTAGAGATTCCTCTTCCCAGTACTGGGACTCTGGGCTAGGGATCCTAGTATGGGAGTGGAACCCCTCACTCCTCAGGGGGGGACCTCCACCGCCAAGATATCTCTCCCGATGCTCGACCATTACATGTGGGTATGGGGCCAGCTCATTTCTTGGCTCTGCCCCTCCCACTAGTCTCAACAGGGCCTCTTCTTTATATCTTTAGTTATAAAAATTATGTTCAGCTAGTCTTCAGATGGTTCTCCAGGTTGATTGTTCTACAATTTAGTTGTATTTTAACGTGGTCATGGGAGGCAGTGAGTACAGTGTTTACTTACCTCAATCTTCTTGCAATGAAACTCACATTTTTTTATTTTGTCATCTCCAATAGAAAAATACTTGCTAGCAAGTAAAAAGATGAATTACAAAATTACTATAGTACATTAGGAGAATGATTTGTGAGAGATCTGTGTATTAGGAAAATGTTTGGTAATGATACATCTCTTTTACTAGCCTTCTTTAATCACACCACTTATCTGAAATAATTATAATATACATCTAAAATAATCATAGAGCAAAAGCAAGAATATGGAAAGTCCCAAATTCATGAACAAATCAAAATGAAAATATAAAAATAAATTAATAAAATTGCTATCTTGCTTTTTCTATCTATACCATCACCATGATAGACACTCATCTTCCAACTTATTTGAACTGAAATTTGAATTTATGTAAAAAATAACACAGAACTTCAATTAAATCCCTATATTCGTCTACTCAAAAAACAAATCTTGAGTGCCTGCTGATCTCCAGGAATTGTAACAGTGCTAAGTAAACAGTATGATTTGGCCCCTGCCTTCATGAATTAAGTTACTTTCTTTTTATAGCTTCCATAAATTACCATTTAATTTGCAGGCATAAAAGCACTTAATTAGAATATTAGAGAAAAAAAGAATGGACTATAAGTGAGATAATCATTATTAGGTAAAAAGGAAAGCTCCTTTTATTTATCATCAAGTATTCTACCCTAGGCCTTGAAAACAAGCAAAGATATTATGTCTAAATAAATTGAAAGACAAGGATTAACAACTATCTGACCACAGTGATTAGTATGGTCAGGCAAATTGGAATATTTAAGAAATAAAAGCCTGACTTTCTTTTCATGAACATATTTCTTCTGATTAAATTACCCAATCACTCCCCCTATTACCTTCCATTAAGCAAACCAAAGTCCATGGAGCCACATGGCAGTTCTATTTTTGGTTGCTTCTTTTTAAATCTAAAGGTGCTTTTAAATTCTTTCAAAATAATAAAATCAGAAAAAAATCTAAGGAAAGCTGAGGTGGTTTCTTTTCCAGAGCAGAAAAAGGCATGTCATTTTTAAGTCCTTTCAACTTTTCCAAGAGTTTCCAGGAGATTCGGATTAAAAAAAAAAAAACCACCAAGAAAGAAAAAAAAAAAAAAAAAAACTAATTTGGTTGCCAAAGTTGAAGCATTTACATATAGCTCCCAAATCTAAACTTTATACCAATGAGAATAATCCAGAGAAATGCTAGAGATGTACCAAAGTCATATAACTCATAGTGATCATAAGGGAACTGCCAATATTTAAAAATTGATCTAATGTTTTGAGGATGTTTCTACTGATGACCTATCTTAGGAAGTGGTTTTCTCTCACGTGAGCCAAAGTATTAATTTCTAATTAAATGGTATATGTAATATTTGAAGAATAATGTCAATTAAAATGTTAACTACAGGTACAATTATTTAATTTAATTACCAGAATTCAAAATAAATAAAACATATAAAAAGATATACACATACCATTGATCCATCGAGCTTCTGGATCATGAAGCACAAAATCTTTCCTGAAGAGGTCTTCTAAAGACAATCTGGTTTCTGATGAATTTGTGAGTTCATCTAAAACAAAATAATTTTAGATTAGACACTTACTTTATGTTCATTTTTAAAATTAATGAGTCATAAAATCTGGAATATTTAACTTCAAAATATGTTAATTAAATTACATAACGTGACCATTTTAACATGATTTTTGGCATTTGAAATTTGCCTTTCATGTCATTTTTCAATAAATTAAATAATTTTTATTAAAATTGTCTTGATTTAGTACAAATTTAATAGATCAATCCCTTGTTATGTAGTGATATACAATATGAAAGCAGTTAAGAATCCCGTGTGCATTGTGCCCCATAGGGCACATTATTCACTGTTTACTCATGATCTAGACCATTATTTTCTAAAATCATTTTGACATATTCTCTTTAATGATAAATTTACAGTGCTGTTGTAAATACCGAATATGAGAGAGTTGAGGGCCCTGAATATATTTGATAAAGAAAACTTCCCAACTCAGAAGGAAGGTCACTGAATAAACAGAATAGATACCAAACCCCAACAATTATCACCAAATACTAAGTGGATTTAAGAGTTAAATATAAAAATTCAAATAATACGATGCCAGAATATGAATAAAAATCACACATTTATATTAGCTTCTGACATATAAACTAGCTGTATTACCCTTTTAAATTCCAAAATCTAAAACATGTAAGGACAACACAGTTTAAGTACCAAAATTAGGCATAGTAAACACACTTTTATATGCAAGAGTCTATAGACAAGTAAGCAACATTCCGTTTTCAATGCAAAATAATAGCATTATTTACTGTATAATATCATCTTTTGACCTTTTGACTCTCACTTTCACTCTGATTGAAAACAAAATGTCAAAGTTATATTCTAACCTCATTAGATACTGTTTTTTAAAAATTCAAAACTTATAACAAGAGTTTTGTTTCTTCCAGCTGAAAAGCTGGGGCAAAGAATCAATAACTTCAAATGCAATTTTCTTTAACATGATCAACAGTGTATTTGACTTACAAAATAACTGCTAAGGATCAACTGAAAAAAATATTACTAGTGGAAATAGTGAGAATTGCTTCATCCCAAACCTAGCATAAAACACTTAGATTATACATATGGATTTACAAAATAAAATGTTCCACTTGCTAGTCCGACACACCAAAATTTGAACTTCTTTATTCATTTAGAAAATACTGGAACTTGCAATTTTCAAAGTATTATGTGAAGTATTGTAAGATGCTGGAGACATATCTACATCCCTGTCTTTCCGAGTTCATATTTGCAAAACAAGAAAGAATATGATAGATGTCAGAATAAGTATACAGAGTACTATGTGAGTTCAAAGAAAAGAAAGAAAAATATATTGCAAAGGCAATTTATAAAGGCCCTGCTTTAAAGTAAAATGACCAATTCTCATGCATTGCTGTAGGGAATAAAAATATTAGATATTTTGGAAGACAGTGCGGCAGTTTTTACAAAACTAAACATATTTGGTAATTACCAAGGAATTGCACTCCTTGGTACTTACCCAAGTGAGTTGAAAATGTATGGTCACACAAAAATCCACACGCAGATATTTGTAGCAGATTTATTCTTATATTTGTAGCAGATTTATAATTGCCAAAATTTGGAGGCAACTAGGATGTCCTCCAATAAGTGAATAAACTATGGTACCTCCATATAATGCAATATTATGCAGTGATAAAAAAAATGAGTTATCAACCATGAAAAGACATGGAGAAACCTTAAATGCATATTACTGAGCAAAAGAAGCCAATTTGAAAAGGCTATGCACTTTATGACTCCAACTATATGACAATCTGAAAAAAGCAAAGTACTGAGACATAAAAATTATCAGTGGTTGTAACAGTGAATACATGTCATGATACATTTGTCCAAACCTATAGAATATACAACAGCAAGAGTGAACCCTCACGTAAGGTATGGACCTTGGGAGATAATGATGTATCAACGTAGATTCATCAGTTATAACAAACATATCACTTTTGGTGTGGGATGTTGATAATGCAGATGGTCTTGCCTTGTGTGAAAGCAAGGGGTACCTTCAGCTCAATTTTTTGTGAATCTAAAACTTTTCTAGAAAATAAAGTCTATTAAATGTTTAAAAAGTTAAATGACCTGGGCCTTACAGGTTCCAAACTTCAGAGAAAGGAATAGCAGGGACAAGAGAAGAAACATTTTAGATAAAATCGTAATTTTTGTTTGACAAATCAAAAGAAGTCTTGGTTCTAGAATTCCTCTTCTGTCATAGGAGTTTGGGATTTTAATGAAGTGACCTAATTTTGCTAAGGTTTCAGAAATATACTAATTCTATGAGATATCTCAATAAGAGCAGATTTTGGTATAGATAAGTTTCAATTTTATAAATTTTCCAAGATATATAAAATACATTATCATTTTAACTAATTCAGCTTCTTCAATTCTCAGAGAATTATATTTCACCATTTCTATCTAAAATACATTTATTTGACCCAATGAAATTTATATATGTAAAGTGGGAGTAGGAGTCCAACTTTATTTCAGTGGGAGAGAATATGATAATATAATGTATTACATAAATGAACCTTATTACTAAATTAAAAGAATAACTGTATTATATATAAATATCCCATATATATGTATATATATACACACATATATATATATGTGCCTCAATGACACATAACACTGCATAATTATATCACAAAAAGAAATTGACATTGATACTGTCCATCAAGTTTATTCAGATGTCACCAGTTTTATATATTCATTTGCATACATATGTGCATGTGTGTGTGTGTGTGTTTAATTCTACGCAGTTGTATCACATATGACCAGCACCAATCAAGATACAGAAAAGTTCCATCACCAGGATCTCCTGTGCTGCACTTTTACTACCATAGCCTCTCTCTGCAACCTTTGGCAACCATTAACCTATTTTCCATCTCTATCACTTTGTAATTTCCAGAATGCTATGTAAATGATATCATACAATATGTAACTTTTTGAGATAGGCATTTTTCACTCAGTGTAATTCCCTTTGAGGTCTATCTTAGTTGTTGAGTGTATCAATACTCCATTGTTTATCATTGGTTCCAGTAATGTTCCAGGGTTCGAATATAACGGAGTTTGCTGAACCATTCATCTGTTGAAGGACAACTGGGTTATCATTAATTGTTTGGGGTTATTATAAATAAAGCTGCTATGAACATTTTTTACAGGTTTTTGTGTGAACATAAATTTTTCTTAGGAATAAATGTAGAAATATGTAATTGCTAAGTCACATATAAAACAAAGTATATATTTAGTTTTGTAAAAAGATGTCATTTTTCTAGAGTCATTGTACCATTTTATGGGCTCAACAGCAATGATAAATAATCCAGTTTCTCTGCATTCCTGCAAGAATCTGGTGGTTTTTTTTGTTTTGTTTTGTTTTTTAATTGTTATTCTGATATTTGTGATAGTATCCCATTGTGGTTTTAATTTCCATTTCCCTAATAATTAATAAACATCTTTTAATGTGCTTGTCTGTGATCTGTATATCCTATTTAGTAAAATGCCTATTCATGTCATTTTCTAATTGGATTGTTTTTGTGTGTTTGCTCAGCTTCTGAGTTTGGAGAGTTCTTTACTCTAGATACAAATCATTTGTCACATGTGTCAATATTAAAGAAGTACAAATTAGTAGTTGATAGACAGTCATAGCGATAGGGAGTATGGCATAGAGAACACAGTTAGCAGTAATGTAAGGGCTAGGTGGAGAGCCAGAAGAGAGAAAGAGCAATTAGGAGAATCATTTTATAAACTATACAAATGTCTAACCATCGTACTGTATACTTGAAACTAATAATAAAATAAATTTAAAAAAAAAACTACCTCCAAAAAGTGAACTATAGTAGTGTTTTAAAAATTAAATGAAAAAAAGTTAAATGAATAAATAATTATAAAAACTAAAAAAATAAAATAAAAAAGATTTCTTCCAAATTTTACCTTTTCTTTTCATCCTCTTAAAAAATACTTTTGCAGAGAAAAAGTTTTTAATATTGATGAGGTTAAATTTATCAGTTTTTTTATAAATCATAATTTTGCTAAGCAAGACTAAGAATGCTTCACCTAATCCTATGTCCTGAAAATTTTCTCCTAATTTTTTTCTAAAAGAGTTAAGTTTTATATTTTACATATAAGTCTCCTCATTCATCTTGACCTACTTGTTTTATATAATGTGAGGGTTAACTATAGG
>NW_011888798.1:13819238-13821304 GCF_000151845.1 Pteropus vampyrus | reverse complement strand
AATATTTTATTTTATTTTATTTTATTTTATTTTATTTTATTTTATTTTATTTTATTTTATTTTATTTTATTTTATTTTATTTTATTTTATTGTTTATTGGATGCCCTATTATTCTTGTACTATTTGTTGAAAAGCATTTATTTCATTTTAATGAATTATATCATCAGCTTGAACATTAAAAACAATGTTGAATAATAACAGTGACAGTCTTTTTCTTCAATTATGGCAGCATCTTTAATATTTCATTATTTAACAAGATATTTTATTTATTTTGTTTATTGGATGCCCTATTATTCTTGTACTATTTGTTGAAAAGCATTTATTTCATTTTAATGAATTATATCATCAGCTTGAATGTTAAAAACAATGTTGAATAATAACAGTGACAGTCTTTTACTTCAATTATGGCAGCATCTTTAATATTTCATTATTTAACAAGATATTTTTTCTATATTCTTTTGGAAAGAAATCATCATCATGCTTATGTAATTTCTTTTATTCCTGTGTCAGTTAGAATTTTTATTTGAAATTATTACTGTATCATGATATACTTTCATATATATATTCTTTGATATAAAAATATTTTCCTCTCTAATGTATTAATATAAACATTGAATCAATTAAATTTCCTATTTCTAACCACTTTCTATTTATATAACAAAATCCAACTGATCATGGTGAAGTATGATTATTTTACACTGCTAGATTAACATGTTAAATATTTATTTAAATATTTAGATCTGTACTGATAAATGAAATTACATGGTCCATGTTTTTTCCACTTTGCATTACATTGATGTATTAACATTTTAATATTCTCGTTAAATATTTTTAAACTTCCATTTATTTTCTGTTAAATAGAATAGTGTAATAATTTTAATAAGAATTTTTCTTCTACTCCAGCTGTCACTAGAACTTATTTTAAAATAACTTATCAAGGTAATTCAATTTATTGTAATTAAATATACCTTTTAAACAATCAGAGAGAGAGATATGTAACTTAACAGTTAATTTATTTACCTTCATTCATTACTGAGAGTGAACTTTTTTCTTTATTTTTTGTTCTTTTTTAAAATTCTTCTTTAGCTGCTGGGCACTATCCCTGAGGTCTCTTGAATTTTTCAGTCCTAGAATGAAGACTTCTTTCGTTTACATGTAATGAATATTTAAGATTCTCTTCTAATAGCTTCCAAGGCTGGCTTCTATAACCTGTCTCCTTTTATCTCCAACTCTTATCATAATCTTTTTGAATGTTCATCCTTTATAATCAATCCTCCCCTTTTCAAATGCCTCTAAAACTCTATTGGGTATTAGCATCTTCATTTCACAGGAAAAACTTAGGCTCAGCAAAGTTAAATATCATGACAAAGGTCACGTGGAATTTTCATTTCCCTGACCAAGTAAGCTAAGCTGTCTCTCAAAATGTTTTCATTTCACTTTTTAAATACTTTATTAATTAGTCATTTTCAAAACAAAAAGACAGTATACAATGTTATAATGATATGTTAAGAATAGTTTTATTTCCCTTAGCCAGAGAACTCTTCTTCCAATTGAAATTATACTCCTCAGAGTACCCTCTCCACACCTCATTAACGTCTCATTCGGCTCCAATTTGACCATGAAGTTACCTTTGCCACAATCCTCTTTTCTGAAATACAGCAGTGTCACAGTATTCACTAAAAAGTGAGGACTTTGTTTTTCTTGGAGAAAATTACCTAGAACATGCCAGTCTAAAATTCCAAATTTACCCTGTGATCATTATTGCACACTGTTTAGTATAAGAACTGCAGTAGCATTACCTATCACATCTTATCAGTGAGCACTTATAACCCATATTAAAAAGAATTTGGGATCTTATCTCTGATTTCAAATGTCATAAAATTTGACAGTATTTAGTGTGTTTTGTAGTGTCTTAGCATCCTAGTGAAAAGAAACAATGCGGGGAAAAAGGTAGAAAATAAAAGGGGAATTAATGCTTCAGCTGTTAAGTAATAAAATAAAAGTTTAAGGTCTATCTGTTTACTGGTTAGAGAATGGACAGACAACAAATATTTTGAAAAATTTGG
>NW_011888798.1:13816390-13818278 GCF_000151845.1 Pteropus vampyrus | reverse complement strand
TCTAGTTCTTTAAATATTTGTTAAGATAGTTATATTGTGTATCTCATTGGGTTTTGTGCTGCTATTTATAGTTAAAATCATAATCATAGGGTCCTATTTGGTTAACAAATTACCCTATTAGTACAACTAGTAATATATATTAAGTTTTTAAACTTTCACAAATATAAACACACTCACACATACACATCAGAGAGGTATATTTAGTTACAAAATAACTAGAGATAAAATATGTTACCTAGTACCTAACTAGTGAAGAATAAGATCTATGAGAGGTGAATATTAAATTTAAAACATTTTGTTGATATTAGAGAACAGAATTCTCTTCTCTGAATATTTATAATAAAGAAGCTTTACATGAGGGATCATCTCTTAAAATTATTTATAATCTAATACCAGTTTTTTTCTGAGGTACTTTCTCAGGGTTCAGTGTGAGCTATCGAGATGAATGAGTGATATTCAGCATTCTTGTTTGATAAGTGTAGCCTTGGAGTTAAAATACAGAGACAATTATTAAAACATACCAAATAGTAAGATTTCTTCAGGTGATTCTCAGTTAGGAAATTACTAACTAAATATTTGTATTGTAAATTTGAGAAGTAATAGTATATATTATTGAAACAGAAAAAATATCACAAGATATATCTTGAGACAAGCTATATCTTTTTATTTTTTAATAACTGAGGACAAATATGGAAATCATTAGTCAATTAATGTCATTGTCATTATTATTATTGAAAAATTAAATTATGCAGGTCAATATAAAGCACCTTTGAATTTACAATTCCAGAACTACAAAAAAAAATTTTTTTAAATATTCATCTCTTTTATAGTTGTTCTCTTCAGTCAAAATGTTTCCATTATGTTCTCAGTTTTACCCTACAAGAAGCACATTATTGAGTTGCTTCTCACAGTTAATGGAAAAATTCACTCATAAGTCTCCTTTTGAAGGAAGGGCATTTGATGATATTGAATTTGTAAGGTCAAAAAATGAATTACACAAATAATAAATTATAAATCAGTCTTGTCAATGAAAGAAACTTCAAGTAGCTTGGCGCTTCCTATTGCTCTGAACGGCAATACATCCATTCAAACAGAAGCACAAAAGGAATTAGTGCATCACATAATATCTGCTGTATAGTCCTGGAAAATTGCCTTTGTTCCTCTTGGCATGCTGCGTTTCCTTTTCCTATTTCTTTCTTTAGCCTTTTCTTATTCTGTCTAATATCATACTGTGGTAATAGCTAAGTTTTTTGAGCAAAGAGTCTAGTTGATTCCTCATCAATTCTCACTAAAACCAGTTTTGATTCAGATTAAATCTGTATCTTATAAAGTCTAAAAAATACATTCTTCTAATTGAATTTATTTCTGAAATCTTCCAACAGATGTTCTTTATTTCTTGAGTAGTTTTCAGAATGTGACTTCTACATAGAAAGCCATATTTTAATTACAAAAAAATGCATTTAAAAAATTCAACTATGGAAGAAGTTACTAAATTCTGACCAAAGCTATGTCTCTACTAAATAGAATGATGGGAACAACTGGCAAATAAGTTATTATATATTTATTTATGTGTCTCTTTCTCCCTCTCCCTCCCCTACCCCTTTTTTTCACCACACATGGGGAGAATATTTAGAAAATACATATTAAATACAAAATACTGGAATATAGATTGCAAGAAATTTGCCTCCTACAATGCATTCATCTTCTTTAAGGTTCCCAACACAGTTATGAACCTATTCTCCCATTCTCTGTTCTCAAACAGGAACAAACCATAGCATCAATTTCCATATTTGTAAAGAGAAAGACCTGGACCAAATTACACTATTGCCACCTGGGTTCTAGGGACCCTAAGTAGACTTTTCAGGACAGGAGGGAGTGAGAAAGATGG
>NW_011888798.1:13799571-13812895 GCF_000151845.1 Pteropus vampyrus | reverse complement strand
TTCAAAAATTCAACTAAACAAATAAATTAAAAAATATACTTCAAAGGCCAAGGATTCTGATTTCCAGGGTTACATTATAATATTCAAAATGTATGGCTTTCAATCAAAAAATTTAAAGCATGCCAAGAATCTAGAAAATATGGTCCATTACCAGAAGAAATTAACAGAAACCAACCCTAAGGAAGCACAGATAATTTACTTATTAGTCAAAGACTTTAAATCGACTGTCTTAAATATACTTACAGAGAAAAAAAAAAAAAAAAAAAAAAAAAACCAAGGGCAAAAAGCTAAAGGAGACCAATGTATTAAAAAATAGATAATAACATTAAAGAGATAGAAATTATTCTTTTTAAACCCACAAATATTCATGAAGTGAAATGTACAATGACAAAAATAAAAACTCACTAGAGGATTTTGGTGATAGATTTGAACAGGCAGAAGAAAGAACCAATGAACTGGAAGACAGGTCAATTGAAAATGCTGGTTTGGGAGCAAAATCAGGAAACCAAACAGAAACTCAGAGGCATGTGGAATACCATCAAGTATACAACATATGAATAACAAGAATCCCAAGAGCACAGAAAAGGGGCAGAAAGAATATTTGAAAAAATAATGACCAAATACCTGCCAACTTTGATAAAAGACATGAATCTCTAATGTTTAAAAAGCTCAAAAACTCCAAAAAAGCAAACAAACAAACAACAACAACAACAACAAGAGAATTCCATACTGAGACATGTTAGAATCAACTGACAAAAGCTAGGGACAAATAAATAATCTTAGAAGCAGCAAGAGAGAATTAACTTCACACATAAAAAAGATCCTCAAAAGGTTTTAAGATTTCTTATCAAAATATGAGTCCAAGAAGAAATAGGACAGCATTTTTAAAGTGCTGAAAGAAAAAAGCTATTGACCAAAAATGTTATATCTGGCAAAACTACCCTTCAAAAATGAAAGAGAAACTAAAACCTTCCCAGATAAACGAAACCTGAGGGGATTCTTTACAAGTAGATATGCCCTCAAGAAATGACAAAGGTAGTAAGAATAAAGTAAAAGACCATTAGACAGTAACTTAAAACCATGTAAAGAAATAAAGAACTTTAGAAAAGGTTACTACACAGGTAAATATAAAATCCAGTATATAATTGGTAACTCTTTTTTATACTTCCTATAGATTTAAAAGACAAAGGCATAAAGAAATGATTATAGATCTAATTTAAATATATAGAGGATATAATTTGTGACAAAAACAAATTGGAGGGCAAAGCTGCTTATAAAAGCAGAATTTAGGTATGCCACTGAAGTTGAGTTGCTGTCAAAGATTTAGAATTTTAATAGCAGTATTTAGAATATTAAAATATTAATAGTAATACCCAGTTAATCACGAGAAAAAAAATCTTTTAAAAACACACAAAAGGAAATCAAAAAATAATAGTAAAAAATAACAGTAAAAAAATATCAAGGAGGTAGAAGTCTTATAATTATTTTAAATGTCAATGAATTAAATTCCCTAAACGAAAGGCAGAGAATGACATAATGATTTTTTTAAATGATATTCTCATTTTAGATATAAAGACACACATAAATGGATGGACAAAGACAGCCAATAAGAGTAGAAACTAAAAGAGAGCTAAGGTGGCTATACTATTATCACACAAAATAACTTTAGGTCAAAATTCTTATAAGAGGCAGATGAGAATATTATATATTAAAAAATGTTTGTACTCAAAGAGATATAACAATTATAATCATACATGCACCAAACAAATATCTTTAAAAGTATTTAGAGACTTCGATAATGCATTGTCAAGAATATATAGACTAGAATATCTAGATTGAAGAATAATAAGAGAATACATAACTTTAACAACACTATTAATAAGTAAACACTATGTATATACATATGTGTATATATCTACATATATGAATATATGCATATATACAAATATAAATATCATGCCACCCAACAACAGTAGAATATATTTTCTATTTACTCTCCAGTATCACCATTTTTAGGCCACAAAACAAGTCTCAATAAATTTAAAAATATTGAGATCATCAAAGTATATTTTCTGAAGGCAATAAAATAAAGCTAAAATTCAATAATAGAGAGAAAACTGAAAATTACCTATATGAGGAAATTAAATAACACACTCTTAAGGAGCAATGTTTCAGGAAAGAAATCTCAAGGAAAATTAGGAAATACTTTGAGGAAAATGAAAATAAAAATACAGCATACCAAAACTTATAGGATAAAGTAGAAGCATTACTCAAAAGGACATTTATAGTTATATACATCTCCATTAAAAAAGAAAAATCTCAAATTAAAACCTAATTTTACATGTAAAGAAGTAAAAAAAAAAAAGAAGAGCAAACTAACTGAAATCTAGCAAAAGGAAGAAAATAATAAAGATAAAAGTGATGATAAATAAAATAAAGAATAGAAAATAATAGAGAGAATCAACAAAATCAAAAGATAGTTCTTTAAAAAGATCAACAAAATTGACAATCCTTTTGCTAGGCTGACTAAAATAAAAAAAAGAAAGAGGATACAAATAATCAGTCAGATATGAAATGAGGAGCATTACTAAAATTCTTATGGAAATAAAATAGATAATGAGAGAATACTATGAACAATTGTATGCCAACGAATTAGATATTCTAATAAAATTGGTATATTTTATAGAAACATACAAACTACCAAACTTACTCTAGAAGAAACAGAAAATCTAAATAGACTTATACAAGAAATTGAATCAGTAAAAACAAACAAACACACAAACAAAACAAACAAAACAAAAATCATCCCCAGAACAACAGCAACAACAACAACAATCCAGGAGCAGAGGGTTTCACTTCTGAATTCTACCAAACATTTAAAGAACACCAATCCTTCTCAAGTTCTTCCAAAAAATGAGAAGAGGAAGGAAAACTTACTAACTCATTCTATTAGGTTATAATTATCCTGATCTCAATCTAGACAAAGACAACATAAGAAAAAAAAACATTATTTTTCTTTATGAATATAGATGCAAAAATCCTCATTGAAATACTAGCAGAGAATGGCAGAATTTTTTAAAATTAGCAAACCAAATTCTTTAGCATATCAAAAGTATTATGCATCATTAACAAGAGCCATTTATTTCAGCAATGTAAGGGGAGCTCAACAAATGAATATAAATCAATGTACCAACACATTAATAGAAAAAAATACGATCATCTCAATTGGTGAAAAAATACATGACAAAGTTTTTAACTCTTTTTGCTATAAAAACATTTAAAGATTAGGATTAAAAGGAAACTTTTTCAACATGATATACAGCATGTATGTAAAACCCACAATTAGGATGATAGTCAATTATGAGAGACTGAGAGCTTTCTTCCTGTATTCAGTACGGGACAATGATGTCTACTTTCACCATTTGTATTTAACATTTTACTAGGAATTCTAGCTAGAATAATTAGGCAAGAAAAAGAAATAAAAGGCAGCCAATTGGAAATGAAGAAATAAAGCTATCTCTATTCAGACATGATATTATCTTCTCTACACAGAAAACTCCAAAGAATATGTAATAACCTACTACAGCTAAGAAGTGAATTTTAGCATAGTTAAGGGTACACACTCAACACTCAAAAATTATTTGTATTTCTATATACAACAATGAGCAATAAAAAAAAGATATTAGAGAATCAATTCCATTTACAGTAGCATTCAAAAGAATAAAATACGTAGGAATAAATATTCCCTTTCAAGAATATACAGAATCCATTCAGGCATTTAAAAAATTAAGATGCAGACTAAAGCGGAGCTCATTTCTCTTTTTTTCTAAAATGTTTCTTGCTTATACTTTCCATAGGTGCAATCATAGATCTTAATCTATTATCTATATTTCAGTATTTAAGACAAATTCTAGAGCCAATAGGGCCTGGGATAGTGACCTAGCTTCTCCATGTTCTAATATGTGTGATAGACACTTTACAATAACTTGTAAAACTCAAGTGAATAATGTAGAATATGAAAAAATTAACAATATCTACTCTATATTCATGGTATGAGGATAAATAAAATAGTACATGTAAAGCACGTAGTACAATATCTGGCAAGTAACAAGCAGTTAAATAAATGTTACTTATTAAAACAGATTCTCTTCTGACTCATAAAACTAAACATTATCTAAACTAAATCCATTATCTATCTGATTGGAGAATACAAAGAAATGAGACTAAGAAAATCAAATTTGACTAATTATTGAAATGTAACTATAAAACAAAGAAAAAAATAACAATTCTTAGTGCATTAACTCCAGAGAAAATTATTTTTTATTCTACATCAGAGATAAATCTATTAGAATAGTAACAATTCATGTTATGGGGGAGGGGAACCTGTTAGAATTTGCCATTGTTTTCTCTTTGGCAGTCTGATTATATCTGGGTAATACCATATGCAAATGTATTTATCTGTGCTACTCTTGGGCAAAAAAGCAGAGACTATTTAGCTTTAGTCTATAAATACAGCATGCCTCCTTTTTTTTTAATTCAACAAAACAAAACAAACAATTTGCATCTTGGTTGATGTTGATGTTTATAAGTGAGTAATGCAAATTTCTAAATCTGTAAAACATTTCCTCCCATAAAAAGATAATGGGATAGTTTTATTGTTGCTTCGACATTTTAAAACACAGGTCAGATGCTTAAATGACACCTTTTAAATTACAGCTGCCAAGAGATTGCTTGTTACATAATATAACATGACATTTTAACTAACTATAACCAGAAGCTATTATTTTAGCAGAACATAATAGTAACCGAAATAAATTCATTTTGAGTTTTTGCATCACATTAACAAATCAGCTGTCACCAGTCCAATAAAGTACTTAATTTTATCAAATGCTTTCAGGAAAAGTATTTCTTTTTATATATATATAAATAGGGACAGATTAATCTTTTTTAAGCTTTATGTAAAAATCAGGTGTATAAGATAATAGGAAGAGAGAATTCTTTACTTCAAAGTCATATTTGTAGGCACACAGGAAGGAGAGGGCATGAACTCAAGTCAGTTTGATATCAATGTCAATTGAATCACTTTATCATACTTCTGCACAAATTAGGTACCTAAGTCATACAAATTTTCCTGACCTTAACTGTATTATTTAAAAACTGCTCTTTCTTTATATTGGTGTGTTATAAGAAATAAATGAGATAATTTTGCACACACACTTTGAAAATAATGTAAGTTGGTGTTTCTTCAGAAAAAAGGCATACATCCCTAAATGTTAATGTCCACTTTTGTTTGTTTGTTTCTGGAGAGAGTTGCCTAAACTCCTCTAGTTCATCTCTACTTTCTTAGTCCCAAATCTTGGCTCAAATGAACTATTTAAGCATATCTTCATGGATCAAATCCTTATCTTATATAAATATTTACCTAACTATCAACATCAAAGTGGCGACCTCAACCTGTGTAAATTCTTCCCCAACATAGCATCCGAACCTAATTTTAAATTCTTACTATTAAAGATACTCCTAAAAGTGAAACTGAAGATATTTGCATAGTGAAACTGGACAAAGCAGAGTTCTTTTCGCTTATATATGAGTGCTTGGCTTCTTTCATATTCTGATAGACATGTAAAGACCAACTCAGGATGCTCACCTAGACAGAGTACTAAAGGAATGAGAAATTGCCTAAAGAAGCGAGAGCTAGAGCTAATGATGAAGACACAATTTCTGTGCTTTACGAGTTTGTCTTTAGTCCACCGTGATAGTAAATTAACTTGATGACCCTGCTTTGACACTGACTGATTACAGACATCAATCAAAGGGCAACAGGTCACTGCTGCTGAAAACTGGTAGAATATACACAGTCCACAGGTGGCTATTTCAATATGGCAACTGAATTAAAGAACTTGATCTATATCCTCTACCAAATATTTTATAACTCATAAAAAATGCATCTCTCTTCTCAAAACAGGTCTAAATGGGTAACTGTAGTGTGTATGAAATGTCTCCTGACCACAGTCATTCTTATTCTACATATTAAATATAAATATGAGACTGCAAGGTAAATGCATAGCTACATAAAATTGGTGTTCAAAACTTTAAGCATGAATGTCTACTCATATGTTTTTAGAGGAGAATTATTAATCTTATAGTTACATATTCTTCAAATAAACACAGGTACTCTTTTTTTCTTTAAACAAATTCAATGCAAACAGAAAAAAAGTGGGCTTGATCAATGCATCTAAAATGTCTGTTGTTTAATCAGAAAAATTGGGGTGCATAATTTGTTCCTTTCAGAAATATTTATTAAGGAAATACTTGAATGGTTAACCTACTCTTCAGAAATAATTAGGACTTTTCTTTACAAGGCAGGGAAGTTGCTCACAATCTTGGAAATTAAGACACCTGTGTCAAATTACTTCTGTAATAAAATTTGCAATCAAACCAAAATTACAATGAACATGTGTTTCTCTGGTTATAGACTTGCATTCCTTAGCACTTACCTGTAAAATGTGATGCTATTTTGAGCAAAACAGTTTCTAAATCATGTCTTAGACTAGAAAACTTCTTGCATGCTTTCTCCATCCTCCCCGCCCCCCCAAAATAACCACTAACTATATTTTCAAGGTAGAAGCAGCTTAGTGAGAGAGGACATCAGATTTAATCTGTTGCTATATTTGTTATGAAATAAACTCCTATTATCGTTTTTGATCATTGATATTAGAGCTGTAATAAACTTTAAGAGATTACTTCTCATTCTGGCAAACCAAATACGCCCTTTTCTTCAACAAATGCTTGAGGACAAAGGAGGTAACTGATGTTCCCAAAGACATATAGCTATAAAATGCATATGAATTTCTGACCCTCATCCTTACTGGAAGCACTGTTCTGGAGTCAACCCTTTGACCTAAGGTCTAGTATCATGTTGGTCCATAAATTATTCAGTAAGGTCCAAACTTTACCGAATTTCCTCTCCTGACATGGATTCCCCTTCTTGGTTGAAAGTTTATACCTGCCTGAATGATTTTACTTAGAAAGCTGAGCCTTAGCAACATATTGGTGGACAAAGGCAGGATGAAAAGTTGGGGGATGCTGTATATTATCTTTCAAGTAGGAGGTTTTCCTTGTGGATCTATTCAAGTATAGCTGTGGGGTCTCAAGCTTGAGAGTGAGAAGAGAAAGGCTTTGTGCAATTAGACTACTAGAGTCTGACTGCAGACAAGCACAGGCAGACATGCTAAATCAAAAGTCTACATTAATGGTCTTAATGCATTCTAGTCCCCAGAACTAGAAGTTAAACAAACATGTTTTTCCTATCTAATGAGGGAGGCAAGATTAGAAAACTTCTAAGAATAATTCCAGGTTTATGATTCAGGTCTTGGGCCACAAACTGTTAGGTTTCTGGCCTTATATTTCACTCAGATATGTTTGGTTTGAGGCCTTCATGAGGGTCATGTAACTAGGCTAGTATTTGCCTGCTCTTGACTCAAGCAAACTCCTAACCACTGGCATTACATCTACTCATTTCTTCAATTTTATAATCTTCTAGGCCCCCAGTAAGTTTACAGACAGTATAGAAAACAGATTTTGTGCTTCCTATAGCAATACCTTTTCCACTCGAGAACACTGACTTTTATTTTTCATTTCATAATATCTCTGCAAAAATTAGTAGAGAAATCTAAAGACATTTGAACAGGCAGTAGGTAGAATGTATTAGTAAACTGTACATTTAAAAAATAATTGCCATTTCCACTTAAATGATTAAGCCTTTGGTTTGGGGACGTTGAGGAGTTGTGTGTTTGTGTAGTTGAGAAAGGAGGTGATAGTTACAATGCATTGGAGTACTAGACAACTACCATAGCACTTAGAATGTTTTAAGAACTCTATATGTGTCTATCAATGAAGGAATAAATGAATGAACAAACAGAGCACTGAAACTGACTCCAGATTTCCATCTGATGTAATTTAACATCAAAATTACAGAAATCTATATTCCTGAGAGACTTTATATTTTCTCTTGGAAATCTCTCTCATGTAACACAGTTTTTGGCATTGTGTCTAATGGTCAGTAAGAACTGAATAAGAGTAATCATAAGATGAATAGCAGTAGGACTGCTAGATACTACTAAACATTTGAAGTATATTATTGCATTTATCCCTCATAATAATACTATAAAGTTGGTGCTATATATTGTACCGATGAGTTGGTGCTATATATTGTACAGATGAGTAAAGTGAGAAACAAGACTAAATAACTAGCCAAGTGCTCAAAAATATTAAATTATAGAGCTAGAACTCAAACCAAGGTGTGTGTCTTGCCCAAAGCCCTTGCTTTAATAAAAGAATAAGTGAATGACATAATGAGTGCAACTATACTGTGTTTTTATATCGGGGCAACATGGAAAGGGTTGAGTAGAGGGAGTTTAGTTTAGTGAATGGCCAACTCTATAAAGTCTTTGTTATACAAAGTCTCAAAGACCCCGAAGTATCAGTGCAGCCTCAGAAAGTAACAAGAAAATCTGAGAAAGTGAATCACTTGGAAATGATACTAAAATTAGTATAGAAGAAAGTTTAAGAGAAACACACAGGCAACATGGCACTAATTTTCTCCATCTGGTTAAGAGTCATCAATAGAAAGCAATAAAACTAAATCATTCATTTTTTAATAATTATGCTAAAATGCTTATGTTTAAGTGAAACACTATGCTGAACATAAGCTCAACTTCCATTAACAAAAACTCTTGGCATTCTGCAGCAACTTAGAGCCATCATATTGCTCAATTACATTGTACTGCAGATGTACAAATGAGGCAATTAAGAGAGGGTTCCTGAAGACAATACTGGATAAAACAACCAGCCTTTAACAGTAATTTTTTTACTTTCTTTTAAAAAAATGTTTTCTTTCCCTTTCCTCCCTCCTGACTCCCTTAATTTCTTTCTCAATCTCTTCTTATGTTAAATAACAACTATAAGCTATATTTTTGAGATTTTATACATTTCAAAGCCTATATTACTACCAAGGTGGAATATTTCACAAAGTACTACATTGGAACAATTGATATCGCCACTTGTATAATTAGTCTTCATAATTAGTTGACTAAATGTTTCTGAAAAAGAGCTATTGTTAACCATAATTTGTACATAAGGAAATGAGTTCAACATATTTAAGTAGCTCCATAAGTAACAAAGCCAAGGCAGGAACTACATAATACATACATATTGTAACAGAATGGAAACATGTAACATTCAAAAATGGTCTATAGTTTAATACTAGTCAATTTTTAGACTAGCTCAATCCTATTCCAGAAATGACTTTTTTTTTTTTTTTTTACAATTTTGAGTCCTGTATGGATTTTCACTCTTTGAGGAAGCTAGTTGGGTGGGTTGTAGCAGCACACAAAATATATATGTTCCCCAAAGACATCTTGGAAATTTAAAAAAAATAAGCAGCCTTTTTCTGCCTTCCATATTAGCACCTACTAAAGAGTAGTAAAATTTCCATGTATTGAAATAATACCCAAAGAAGAATTAAGCCTATTGATAATTTATATATTAATGTTAAACATTTCAATATAAAGAACATAGTCCAAAGATTATTGCAAGGGCAATTTAGAATGGTTCTTTAGGGAGAAACTCAGAGTATAAAAACTAAAGGGAAAGAAAGAAAAGGAGAAAGAAGCATTTAGAGGCTTAGCTCATTCTCTTTTGATATAATCCTCTGTGTTCTTCAATTCCTCCCTTCATTGTCATTACAGTGGGCTTATCATCTATATATGGGGACTTTCAGACTCCACTCCCTCATCTTCAACCCACGATAAAAGTCAAATGACTCTGCATTTATTAAACTGGCAAATATCAGTCTCTAAGTAGCAATGGAGATCAAACATCTTGGCATTCTCATTGTATGTATTTTATATTTCAATTTCTCAAAAATATTTTGCACGATATTTGAACAAGATTACTGTGCTATCTGAAAAATGTTTGGTTATACATCTTATTTCAACCAATGCTAGTGCACCCTAAGATACCATATATGGCTACACTCTTAAGGCATCTGAATGTGAAATTATTATCCACATACCATCATAAGAGAGGAATAAAGACAGATTACCTGGGGTTAAGAGGATGACTGACATAGTGATGAGTGAGCATACAACTAAAATCACCAACAGGGCTATAGCAATTCCTTTCCAGTTTCTCTGTGGAGGACTGTTACTTCCCAGTTCCTACCAAGATAGAAAAAAAAGTTTCACAATTATACATGCTCCAAGAGAAATGTATTCATAAAGAAATGATTCAGTGCATGGCACAATCACAGTTTGAAAGCTGATTAGAATCCTTTTCCTCTTCGGTAGCTCATTTAATTATTCAAAGGTGCATATATTATGGCTATCTTTTGTGGGGGGACAATCTTATTTCTCTAAGAGATAAACCAGGAGAGTTTTATGCCTACTGTCCAAAATGTAGATGATTTTAAATGCACTGACTATAAACACTAGGTTGATAGCCAAAATACTCTGCAAAATAATTATGGAAATAAAGTGTGTTATTTACATTTTTTCTTGCTACAATGGAACTTACAATAAAGATTTAAATATAAATATTCCCAAAGCACTATAGACTATGTTTCTGACTGGATGGGGGAAAAAGATTAGAGATGGGAAAATCATTTAAAATGCTGCTCACTGCAGAGCAGTGCACAGTTGTCGACACAACACGTCCTGTTTAAACAGTTCCCCCACCACTCATAAAAATCAACAGGGTGTAGTAACTAAATTAAACGAATGCTTCTATATCAATGGTTAACAGCATCCTCTCCCTGGGCAGCATGTATGATATTGTCAAGGAGGTAAGATTGATGGATAAGGATAAAGTCGAGCATCTCTCACAATGCATATAGAGTAAAGCTTTTCATTTTCAGATGAGTCTGTGTTCTACTCTGTTGACTAGAAATGTGTGAGCATAATTCACCAAAGCATAGCACAGACCACACTGGTTTGAAATGAATGCCAGATTTTCTTTGTGATAAAGTACATAAAATACTGAGTCTCTTGTTTCTTTCTTCCTGCCCATCCCTCAACTTCTTTTCCTCCTTCCCCAGTAGAACCCTCTTAATTCAGAAATATTTACATGATTTCAGGACAAATAAAATGTCAAGTTAACTATGTGTGCATAAATCACCCTAGAAGCCACAGAGTACCCTTGCTTTAAACAAAGATAGACAGTATAGCAAACATTTAATAAACCATAAACAAATGCCTGTGACTCACAGTTTAAAGCCTTGAAGCCAATTTTCAACTAGACCCAAATAAACAAAAAAAGAAACCATATATAGGAGATGTTTTGTTCTTATTTGTTTTACTTCATCTGAGAGCAACCACTTTTAAGTTGATCTTTCATGCTGAGGAACCAAATCCATCAGAAGGCAATTCCACTCATTTTTAAATGACCGCTTCGCACCTTTTATCATGGTTATCAAATGCTTGTTATCCAACACCTGTATTCTTCTTGCATTTTGGTTATAAATTCCATTCATATTTTCCACATCAATCAAGGAAGTAGGTCGCCAAATCATCTCCATTAGAGTAACGACATCATGACAAGAAACAGTTGTCTTAAGACTGTAAACCATTTTCTGGAATGTAATTTTACTGTAGGTTTCTAGGTGTGTTTCTTCATCAAAATGATGGTTGATATTCTTCATATTAAGTGTCAACTTCAGGACAACTTAGAAGTCAGAGTGACAGGTTACAGAGATCAGTGCTATAAATCAAAGCCTAGGGTGACAATAAAGTTTTGAAACAGTCAACTCGAGAATTAAGAGAGAATGAAAAAAGGGGCAGCAAAGAATAGGAAGGGGGTGTCTAGGCTATGGCTCATTTATGGCTCATAAATAATTTTGTATCTATTACGCAAAGAAAGGTAAGCTAAGTATTATCTCTTCACAGTGTAAAGGGAAAAATAATAAGATTAAGAAATTGTGGCTGAATTCACAGTCCAGTAAAAGAATCAAAAGTGAATTATAAATTTAAATAAACTGATTCTGATCTTGGTTCACTGCCACTCAAACTCAAGGCAAATTATTAGAGAAATTACTTCAGTTTGTTTTTCAGATTTTGAATATGATGTAAGCACCATGTGATGTCTACCAGACATTGTCTGACATAGTATAATAGCTTAGATTTCTTACTTTGTGCTTAATAGCATACTGAATATTTTATATTCAAAATTTCACATATTCCTCATAAATATCAAGTGAGATTACTAGTATTTTGACAAATTTACATATGAGAAAACTGGATTTAGAGAGATTAAAAATAAATCCACTTACTGTTAATAAGTGGGAAATCTCAGGGCTCAGTACATAGTCTGGCTTCAGTAAACATACCCCTAACCACTATAATATGCTGTCATAAAAGTAAAATTTTTTAAGATAAATGCATGAATGAATGAATCAACCAATCAATCAAGGAATGCTCTGGACCCCATAATAAGAGTTGTACTTTAATATGTTTTCTTTGAGAAAATCCAGTTATATAAAAGCTGTCCTGGATTCTATAATGCTTTCAAATAAATCTAAATTTCCCCAGTCATAGCAAATTGGGAAAATACATTATTTTAAAAATGATAAAACATGTTTGAATGAAAAATAACTTTTTGTTCTTAAAGGATGCCCAAAGCATCTACAAGTCCTTATTTAGGAACTGCAGACTTAATGAACTCTTACTATAAATCCCCCCTACCCATCCACCATACATTCCATTACCTAATTCTCCTCTATTCAATTGCTTTCACATACATTTGATTATAGACACTGTCAATGCTTCACCATTGTGCTTAAATGTCTCTTCTTTTGGGAATTTTCCCTAATTATAAAATCCAGATCTAATTTTCCTTCCTATGAAAAAGAAATGCCTGAAATACATTGTACCAAAAGGTTTGACTCCAACTCTACTACTTAATATCGATGATACTACAAACATGTTTGTAAATTTTTCTGAGTCTCAGATTTTTTAAAAAACGTGAACTGTAATTAGAAAGATAATTACTTTTAAATTTTAAAAGGATTAAAACAAATTAAACAAAACTCTTACTTAAATGTACAATAAGAAAGTTCACACTAAGTGAACTGCTTAGGATGTTCTTCCTCCACACACCTGAACAGATAACTCTTTCTCATCATTTAAGTTTCATTTCAAATGCTGCTTTCTTGGGGAACCTCACCTGATAATCTTCCTAAAATAACATTCCATATCTTCTATCCCCTCACTCAGCTTAAATTTTCTTTATCGAGTTATAATTTTGGGGTATATCATATATCATATTATAT
>NW_011888798.1:13795533-13798473 GCF_000151845.1 Pteropus vampyrus | reverse complement strand
TGTTGAATTCCAGATGATATTCAATGCTGTAATTGTCTAGGGACATGTTGGTGCTACAGACCAAACTAAAGTGGATCTGTAACCTAGCTATTTATGTCATATTTATTGCCAATCAAATTACTTATCACCCTTCAGAGAACAGTTTAGTTTGTCACATAAAAATGTCCATAACACACAAAGTTTACTTAAATCCAAATGTATTTTTAATGTATTCAAATGCAAAGGACAAAATATTGACAATCATAAGCAGAAAACCTACAAGGTTTATATAACATTTCATTTGGGATAAAAAGGGAAAAAAGCCTAACCAACACATTCAATTCTCTTAAAAAGGAGGTAAAATAAAGGATACCAACATTTTTTATAGTATTCCATCTGTACTTCTCCTTAGGAAACTTCAATATTTATCTTCCATTTGCATCATAAGAAGAAATATCATCTCTCCATATTGAAATAATCTCAAAAAGTGATAACATTTAGAGAAAAATACAAGAGATAATACCATGGTGATAATGAAGTTATGCCTGTAGGCTGGATGTGGATATGTTTTATTAAAAATAGGTTTCCTTCAACCACGTCTATTTTCTAAAAACCATAGAGAAACAGTAGAACACCTACGGCCTCAAGAAAAAGCAAGAGTGAAACTTTTAGGGAAATTAAGACATTTTAAGATAGCTATATAAGTGGAGAGAGTGGTGTGAGACGTGCACACACAGGCCTAGGGAAGATACATGCTGCAAAAAGATCTGAGAATAGCTTCGGTGTTCATGCTGGACTATCCAGTGAACATCTTTATCCACACAGAGCCAGTTTCCAGGGACTGGAAGAGGTGGCTATTTTTCAAATGCCCAATTTTCAACAAAAGATCACAAGGCATACAAAGAAACAGGGAAACATGTTTCACTCAAAGAAATAAAATAAAATTCCGGAAACTCACAGTAAAATAACAAAGCCTTCATAGTTACCAAAGAGAGAATTTAAAACAGCTATCTGAAATATGCTCTAAGAGATACAGGAAAATGTGGACAAAGAACTAAAGAAAATCAGGAAAATAATTACATAAAACAAATAAGAATATCAACAATGATTTAGAAATTATTTTTAAAAAACATACAGAAATTTGGATGTTGAAAAACACAATAAATGCATTGAAAAACTCACTACAGTGATTCAAAAGCAGACTCAAGAAGTAGGGAAAAACTCAGTGAACTGGAAGACAGGTCATTTAAAATGATTAAGTTTGAAGAGAAAAAAAATGAAGAAAAGTAAACAGAACCTAAATGACTTATCAAGTGGATGAAAATTCACATTATAGGAATTCTAGAGGCAGTAAAAAAAAAAGAGAATGAAAGAATCAGAGAACTTATTTGATGAAATAATGACTGAAGCTTTCCAAATTTAAGGAAAAATATAAATACAAAAGCACAAGAAACTCAATGAACTCCAAATAAGATAAACACAAATAGACCCACACTGAGACTAGTTATAATTAAACTATTCAAAGTCAAAGACAAAGACTCTTGAAAGAAGAGAGAGAAAAGTAATTTATCACTTATTCACAATAAAATTATCAATGGATTTCTCAACAGAAACTATCAGAACAGAATCACTGGGACAATATATTTAAAATGCTGAAAGAAAAAACAACAACAACAACAACAACAGCAACAAAAAACTGTCAATCAAGACTTCTATGTCCAGCAAAATTGCCCTTTGAAAAATAAGAAGAGAAACTCAGATTTTCCCAGATAAACAAAATATGAGGGAGTTCATCACCACTAGACTTTCCCTATAAGAAACATTAAAAGGACTCTAAGTTGAAATAAAAAGATTTTTAGACAGTAATTTGAAGCCAGATGAAAATGCAAAATTCCCCATGATGGTAAATCCAAGGACAGATATTAAAACCAATATTATTGTAATTTTGGCTCCTAACTCCACATTTTACTTTTCTATAGGATTTGAAAATCAAAAACATTAAAGGAAGTAATTGGTATAACTCTATGTTAATAGATATGCTATATAAAGACGTGATTTATAAGATCAATAACATAACGTTGAAAGGATGAAACTATAAAGAATTTAAATTTTTGTTTGTAATTAATTTTAGGGTGGTATTAGTTTAAAATATATCACTGTAACTTTTGGATGCTATATGTAATCCCCATGGTAACCACAAGAAAATTCTATAAAATACACACAAAAGGAAATGAGAAGGGGATCAAAACATATCAAACACAAAAAAGTCAACTAAACACAAAGGACAGTAAGAGATGAAATGAGGGACGAAAAAGTTGTAAGACATGTAGAAAATGAACAAAATGTCTATATCCAGTCCTTCCCTATGAGTAAACATAGATAGTAAATTTAATAAACTCCCTAACAAAAACATAGATTGATAAAATGTATTAACAAAAAACAGGATTCAACTATATGATGTCCACAAACAACTCACTTTAAATTTAAAGACACACATAGTTTGAAAATGAAAGGATGGAAAAGATATCTCATGCAAATAATAACCAAAAGATATCAGAGGGGATAAAATAATATCACACAATTTAAGTCTAAGTCAAAAAAATGTTGCAGGAGCCAAAAAAGAATATTATTATATAATAAAAAAATAGGTAAAGGATTTGAATAGATGTTTTTCCAAAGAAGATATACAAATATCTAAGCACATAAAAAGATGCTCAATATCTCTAATCATTAGGGAAATGCAAATCAAAACCATAAGCTACTTCTTCATACACATTAGGACAGCTATTATCAAAGTGTTGACAAGGATGTAGAGAATTTAGAACTCTGTATATTGCTGGTGGGAAGGGAAATGGTCTAGTTATTGTGGAAAAACAGTATGGCAGTTTCTCAAAAATTAAATAGAATTACCACATAATTCAGTAATTCCACCTCTGTGCTTATTTCCCAAAGAATCAAAAG
>NW_011888798.1:13792941-13794855 GCF_000151845.1 Pteropus vampyrus | reverse complement strand
TTGAGAAGATGAGAAAAAATTCTGGGGATGGATAGTGGTGAGAGTTGAATAACAATGTGAATGTGCTTAATGCCACAGAACTGTATACTTAAAAATGTTATGACAGTATTTTTTTGATCAAGCATATTTTGCCACAATTTAAAAAATGCATATAATAACAACATTCATAATAGCAACAATTACTTTAGAAAGTTTTATTGTCCAAAGAAAGAAAACTACAAAACTTTACTAGAGGATCTATAAGACCACTTGAATGTAGGAAATCACTGAATTTCTGTCAAGCAATATTCAATATGGTAAAAATGTCCATTTTCCTAGATTAATCTAAAAATTTAAAGTAATTCAATGAAAATCTTAACAGAACTCTGTTTTCTTAAACTGATAAAATAATCTTGACATTCATCTGAAAAAAGATTATATAATAATATATAATTTTGAAAAAAAATAATGGTGGATGCCAGACATTGAAATAGAATATGAATCTGTGTTAATGAAAATAGTAAGTTATTAATAAGAAAAAAATTAAAAACAAAACTATATTTCAAAGAAATCAGTTCCATGCACATGAACACATATAGACAAACTTTATAATTCAATCTCCAATATCTCATTACACCTGCTTTCTATAAGGAAGGACTACTGAGATTTCACATAACTTTCCAATGAGATGTCTTTACGATCTCTATGGTGCCAAAGCAGAGTCAATTTTTCCATTATCTTACCTGACTTCTTAACAGCATTTTAAGCCATTAACAATTCAATCCTCCTAGAAAAGTCTTTTCTTGCCTCCTATTAACACCACCTCTCCTGTTCTTTATCTTCCAGTGCTAACCACTTTTCTATTTTCCTTTCCGGTTTCTTTTTAGGTTTATTTCTAAACTATGAATTTCCTCCAGACCTTGGCCTTGGCCCACTTTTTTTCTCTACATGAACACGACTTCTAGTGATATCATCCAATACCACTTTGTTATTCAAATTTTTAATCAATTTTATATGTTAATGTTAAAAAGAGAATGCATGGCATGCTATTTTAAATGAAAATAAATGATCTCTAAGTAGACAGCTAAAACCATCACCATATCCTTCAAGTAGCCTATTTTCTCCTTCTATATGTATAAATATTCTTTACGCATCATTGATTGTTACTTACGGTACCTATCGCTTCTTAAAATTGCTCATTAAATTCATGCCATTCATTGTCCCACAATTGTTTCTGCTTCTCTGATGAGAGGATGCCATATTAAGAGTATATATTTTGATCAAAGATTTTACATTTTCAAAATTGGGTTTCTTATTAGATTGCTTCTATAGATCTATTTAGATAGGTCCTTAGTTCAGTGCAGTCCATAAACCAGCAGAGTCTAAAACTGACCTATAGATGCTGAAAAACATAATTTTAAAGCTTGTTTAAAATAAAATGTATTTAGCTCACTCCAGACCTTCTGATTTCCATGGCCAGGTTGGCCCTAAAATCTCTAAACAAGCTCTCCAGGTGATTCTGCTGTATGCTAAAGTTTGACAAACATTCCGCTAAATTAGTGATATACAAAGAATTGTCAATGTCACCTCTGAGATTGCATGAATGTAAATTATTCAGCCCCATTGCAGACCTACTGAGTTTTTTGAGGAAAAGCTGAGCACAGATTTTAACAGGTTTCTAGATGATTATGTGTATGGTAAAGTTTGAAAAACTCAGCCACAGAGATTAAGTTCTAGAATGATATAGTTCTGGAACTGCTAAAATCATCTCTCTCATCCTCGAGAAATTTGGTGGTCATATTATGGCTTAGTGATTTTGGAGTTAATTTCCAATTATCTATTTACTACCTCTATTATGTATACAATTGACCTACTATTTTATAATTATAAACCCAATTAGTAGTGTCTAAGACATAAGGTCACTTTTATTTTCTT
>NW_011888798.1:13783189-13792891 GCF_000151845.1 Pteropus vampyrus | reverse complement strand
TCCGCTAAATTAGTGATATACAAAGAATTGTCAATGTCACCTCTGAGATTGCATGAATGTAAATTATTCAGCCCCATTGCAGACCTACTGAGTTTTTTGAGGAAAGGCTGAGCACAGATTTTAACAGGTTTCTAGATGATTATGTGTATGGTAAAGTTTGAAAAACTCAGCCACAGAGATTAAGTTCTAGAATGATATAGTTCTGGAACTGCTAAAATCATCTCTCTCATCCTCGAGAAATTTGGTGGTCATATTATGGCTTAGTGATTTTGGAGTTAATTTCCAATTATCTATTTACTACCTCTATTATGTATACAATTGACCTACTATTTTATAATTATAAACCCAATTAGTAGTGTCTAAGACATAAGGTCACTTTTATTTTCTTCCTCTGCATTTGTTATTTACTGAATCAAGTTTTTGTCTCAATGGTGTTCTACCTGGTCAGAGATAATCTCACAATCATTTTTGTATCCCCAATATCTAATATGGCACATAGTAAGTAGTAAGTGTTCAAAATATATCTGATCGAAGCACTATGCTCAGCTTTATGCTTTAAGAGATAGGAATAGGATCTTCAATCTTGAGGGATGCATCTCAGCCATGTGAGGACTAGGAGATGAACTAGCTATCTGCTTCTGAAATCTAAAGGGAAAAGAATTCCAGGAATGTAGTGTCGGTCTCATGTCAGCAACTGTTTAAAGAGTACTAAAAGAATCTTAGTGATCTACTAACTAGATCAATAGCTTTACATCTCTGGGGTTGATTAGCCAGCATGAGATGCTAACAAGCCAAACAATCGTCTTTGACCTTGATTTCAGGATATGAGAAAACAGTAAACCTAATTTCCTGTCTTCCCAAAGTTCTAATATTTCAGCAAATTTAACTCTTGCTAATGAGGACGGTAGAGAATCTAGTCATTTCTCATCGCATCTTAAATGCTCAGCACAGTTGTTGGTACACAGTGCAACCATATATATTTATTAAATATATGAGCGTAAGAAACTATTATTTTAGCTTTTTATAATATTTGACCTTTATCTTTAACTTGCAATTACTTGCAAAATAGAGGTAAATATTACTGACCAATCTGCATATATATGAGCCTTCTAAGAAAAATGTAAGTGAAAACTGTTCATAAACTGATTATTCTATAAAAAATTAAGTTACATCCATACCTCTCAAATCTGAAAAATAAAAAAATCTATATATAATTGTTCATGAATATTGTTATTGAGTCAGGAAAAGGAGAATGTTTGAAACAGTTTTATGAGACTTCTACGAATTCTTAATAACATATACATTTTTGAAGCCTAAATATGGCCTTGGCCTGTTGCTATGATAAACGTCAATTTATACTGAATAATGGATAAATGAGTTACTGGAAAGGAGGAAAGAAGAGAAGGCAGGAGAGAGGGAGGGAAGGATGGAGAAAGGAAGAAAGGAAAGGAGTGAGAGAGGAAGGGAGGGACTAGGAAAGAGTCCAAATGAGTTTATTTCTCTCAAATAAATGATAATCCAGTTGAGGAGATCAATAGTTCATTAAACATTAGAAAAAATAGAAAAAAAATTAAAATAGAATCCAAAATAGAGAAGAGATCTTGGTGGTGTTAAATGTTAAGGATGCGAAAGACCAAATGTATTTTGACCTTTTCTTAAGTAACAAAGATTTCAATCAGTAAGATTAAATGTGAAAGACAGAAGGTCACCCCAGGCTGAGGGAAGCCCCATTTCTTGTTATCTCTTCCAGTTAAACAATGTGTTTAATTTGCTTCCTTTTCCAGTGGTTAGTTAAAGGTTGCAATTGCCCAGGCGTCAAAAAAGATTCTAAACAAAGGTTAAGAAAATAGTAAAGCCATTAGCAAAGTAAGACAGCTTGAAAAGAAAAAGCGGTGCTATAGCTTCAAACTAAATTCAAAGCCAGGATTACTAATTTGCTCTTCATTACACAGCTGACCTTTAAATGCTCTAGTCATCTGGGGAAAATTTGGCAATTCACCTGATCTTTTTATTTTAACTAACTGCACTTTTACATCAACTCCCAAGCCAAAACCAGCCCAGGGAGAACCCTCTCCTGAACAGGGGCCAGTGTCATTTCTCAGTAAGGCTCGCCAGAGGAAATGTCAGTGGCCAGGAAGAGTTTACCCCCTTCAGTAGAAAGACGTTGGGTTTCTCAGGAATAGAAACCAATATTGAAATAGATATATTTAATATAACTCAAAATAATATTTTCCACACATTTATTTATTAAATATCTATTACTTACTGACTCTTAAGAAATAGAATGTGATAAATTTTGAAAATTCAGCATTTGCTTCATTGTAAACATTTTCAATTCTGCTTTTTAAATAGTAGATATGGAGATATAGTCACGTCTATTAAATTTAAAGAGAACATGTCTGTAGGAGACAATCTTTCCAATTCTTTCTTCACATACAGAAATTTAATATCATAAAAAGACAGCTATAGCTATGACCTCAATTTTACAGCTTCTACTTCCAAAGAAAAAAAAGCAGAAATTAATGAAATGGGGCAGAACAGGAACTAAATGTGTTTTTAATTATTTTCTTGCTTTTGCCATTAAAATGTTAATAAGTATCACATAGGTATTTGAGAAGAGAAATAAATTATATATCTATCCACTATGGTAATCAATATCCTTATGATCCTTTTAATTGGACATGTTATGAATATGAGTGTGTTAACTTCTCCGCTACTCTGTGATGGTTGTAACCAATTCTAACACATATATACTATACATACACACTATTAAATGAAAAGAAATTAATAGATATTTGGACTTTTTTTTTTTTTTAAATCTGCAGTAAGATAGTATCCTGGTTACTTTTCAGAAATCCCATGGACCAGGAATAATTAAATAAATCCCAAGTAAGTTACACTTTATATGCATAAGGACTCATCATGCATCATTTGCGCTCTGCTTAAAGGAGGACTTCTCTGGCTGAAGATTTTGTATGGAAGAGTAAGGCAATTACTTGCCTCAAAGCCAGTCAATGTTTCTATTCATTTGCTAAAGACAGTCTTCTTTTTCCTTCATCTTTGTGAATACAGTAACCAGTATCTGCAGCAGTTCTCAGAACGTCTCCTCAGTACTGCTAGTCAAAAATAGACCATTCCCCATACACTTTCAAAACAGGTTTGCTCTAAAGGTTAATTTTGCTTGAAATATTAGATTATGGGTAATTTAAATTAGAATTTTATTTTGCACGTCTTAACATTTTCATTCTGCAAGAAAAGGGATTAAAATAATATCAACCTTATGTCTGAATGGGAGAGGAGAAGATGGGAAGTGACAACCCCCAGTCGGGAAGAAATAACTAACTTCATGTCTTTCTTTCTTGTAAAATCATCACTCCTTTGGCTACATGATAAACAGCAACTTATTTCCTGGTGATATTTATTAACATAATAAAAGCATTCTGAGAATTTGAGGATATTCACTAGTTGTCTCAAACCAGTAGTAAGCCCTCCCCTCATAGAATACATTAATATAAAGAATCCATATTAATAGTCACAACGATAAGCTTACCAATATGGACCTAACCATTTTTCCTTCTGTTAAGTCTTTCAGAAGAGATTTGCAAAGATAAACTTAAGAATAGTTCTTCAAAGAAGAAAAGCTGTAATACTATTCTGGAAGCTCCCTTTTTGAAAAAGCAAAGAACAAGGAAAAGTGGGGCAAGGCAGGGGGAGAGAGAGAACAAAACAAAGCAATAACAATTCTTCCAGAAAGAAATTTACAAAACTTAATAAACAAAATCTACGTACTGGCAAATGAACTGCACATGAGCTGAATTTTGTTTTTGTTTTTGTTTGTTTTTTTCCCCGCCATTGCATACAAAGTGCTAACAAAGCCTGATGCACAGCATTTCAATGTATATTTGATAAATAAATAAATGAGTTTCTAAATCCAGAAGCACATTTTCTTCAAACCTCCTAGTCAACATGTACACATCTACATCATGATGGCCTCTTGGACCTCACCAGAATTATTCAGTGATGCCCCAAGGATGCATAGTAGGGAAGGATGCTCCTGCCCCAGTATATTTAAGGCTTATCAAATTGTATCTGATTGCCCAGTTTTATGTCTCTTCTCCTTCACTAGATTTTTAACCAATAAGTATTTATTGAACAGGATGGAAATGACTAGTATAAAATACGCACTGAGAGTTAGGGTCTCCTTTTTCAGGAAAGATATCTATTCCATTTTCTTTCCCCAAGTTTATTGAGATAGAATTGATGCATAACACCATATAAGATTAAGATGTACAAAGTAATAACATGATACACTTATATATTGTGAAATAATTACCACAATAAGATTAGTTAACGCCTCCATCACTTTATATAATTACTATTCTTTTTGTGATGAGGACATTTAAGATCTACTCTCTTAGCAACTTTTGAAGTATATAATACAGTGTTATTAATTATAACTTATTCATCTTTTAACTGGAAGTCCATACCCTTTGACTAGCACCTCTCCATTTCCCCACCCCAACCCCTGACAACCATCATTCTACTCTGTTTCTACTAGTTTAGCTTTTTTTAGATTCCACATATAAGTGATATCATACAGTAGCTGTCTTTTTCTCTCTGACTTATTTCACTAAGGATGATGTCTTCAGGTTTCACCCATGTTGTTACAAATGGCAGAATTTCCTTCATTCCCATGGCTGAAAAATATTCCATTGTATATACCACATCTTCTTTATTCATTCTTTCATAGACAGATATTTAGGTTGTCTCCATATCTTGGCTATTGTAAATAACACTACAATGAACATGGATGAACAGATATCTCTGCAAGATCTTGACTTTAGATATACATCCAGAAGTAGGATTGATGCTTCACATGGTAGTGTATTTTTAAATCTGAGGAACTTCCATACTGTTTTCCAGTGACTACACCATTTATTATTCCCACCAAAAGTATATAAGGTTTCACTTTCTCCACATTCACACCAACACTCGTTAACTTGTCTTTCTTTTAATAGTCATTCTAACAGGTGGGAGGTGGTATTTCATTACGATTTTAGTTCACATTTCTCTGATGATTAGTGATGATGAGCATTATTTCATGTACCTGTTGGCCATCTGTATGTCTTCTTTGGGAGAAAAATGTCTATTCAGGTCCTCTACACATTTTTAAATTGGATCATTTTATGCTATTGAGTTGTGAGTTACTTACATATTTTATATATTAAATCTTTATAGATATACAATTTATAAATATTTTCTACTAAGGAAAGATATATTTCTTTTGGTATTATTTTTTATATTAGAAAATTGCTTATTGTTTAACTCTTTGATTTGGCAATTAGAGGAAGAAAATGAACATCTTTCCTAAGTCTTAGTTTGCTCCTTTAAAAGCAGAGATTTACAGATATTTGCACTGATTTAGATTTCAGTGATCAAAGATGAACTTTCATGGGATTACTAGGATATATGAAACTAATATAACGTCCTTTTCCCCTCTTTCTCTCTTTTTCTCTCCTTTTTAAAAAAATTATTTGTAAATCTCTATTCTACCTATCTCCCCACATATTGAATGTGTTACTGAATGCTACCCTGTGTTATTAAGTTCTACAGCTTATGGACAGCTGAACATTTTCCTTTATTCTTTCCTTACCAGAAGCTTGTCTGCACTACATGGTGGTACCACAGTGAAATTGAGAAAGGGGAATAAAAAAAGCACTGCTTTCTCAGAGTTAAATCATAAGGCAAAGAATCGGTTCCAGTCTACAGAGAAAGATGCTGCCTGTATTCTGATTCTGTTATTATCTCAATAGAAGCTACACAGAAGTCAGAGGAAGGTAAATGCCAGAAGTGCCCGCCCAGTTCTTGACCACTTTGATTTCCAAAATACACAAATTTCTATTGAAAAAAAATGTATAAGGAAATATTAGGCTCAGATTATTAAAATTTATAATTATAAAATTGATTTCCCTTACTTTGATTCCATGTTCACCAAGCAATTTCTAGATGTTCACTTAGCTTCACTGAAATTCCTGTCAATAGGAACAGAAAATTCGGACCAGACTGACCTGAGTCCTGCAGCCTACAAGGCCATTTTTCTTTTATCGATTTATCCCTTAACACTGATTTTGTTACCAATCTCTGTGCTTTCGATTAATGTGAATCTATACCCAAGATGGATCCATTTAATGTGATTATAAACATCAAAATATCTGTGCACCAAACCTAAATGATAAATCTTGTACCTAGGTGAATCCATCAAAATAAATAGAATATTATGAGAAATGTGGATGACTAGCCATTTAACTTTTCTGAGTGATAGCTTGAACTTGGCATTCACCTGTCTTTCAAACTTCCACAATAGACATATTTCAGGATTCAGTCAACCATCCTCAGTAGGGTACCTTAGTTGCAATAGTACATCTTAATATGCCATGTGACAATGCCCAGATCCTTAGTAAAAGTACATGTTTCAATTTGATACCTACATGTTTAGCAGTTTCAGGAAACAATTTTTAGTGAAGCAACAACAACAATAAACACATTATACCTATGATCCACTCAGGCTATGCTCCCCAAATTTGGACACATACTAATTTGGAGGACACAATAGCATAGCAAAAATATGATAAGCTTAACAATAAATTCAAAGTACATTCACAGAGGAAACATTCTACCTAAACATTTGATGTGTGGAAGTTTTCTACTTAATGACTAAATTAAAATATGGTGTTTTAAAGTAAGCATAGATTTAGTATGGAGTAGTGAGCAAAAGTGAGGTGGTATGTTTTATAAATAAATCATTTTGATCCTAAATATATTTCAAGAAGTAGTTTTTTATTGAGTTTTTAGGCTTCCTTATTACTATTTAGCAGGAAAGTTTGAAGAACGCTACTATAAGATCAAAAGAGTTTAAATTTTATTTTATAGATTTTATACATGTATATATAAAATGGTTTATATGCAGGTATTTAGTTTTATATTTTATGAGGTCTACTATGTGAAGGATGCTACTAAGAGGCATCCATTTCTATGGAGGTAAAGTTTAGATTTAAAAAGCTTAAACAGCACTAAAGAAAATTAGACTAGTAACAGGACATAATGAAGAACTGAATACATATTTGTCATTATTTAAATGGAATAAAACTTTTCTCTAGAAATATTTTGCAACAGGACCTAATACTGCCTGTTTTGAATAGCGAAAAAAAGAGTTCTATAAGGAAACAAACGTTTGACCTGAAAGTCTATTTAAAACACTTAACAGTTCTATATTATCCTGATTATGTAAACTCACAGGAAAGGCAATCAATGTTCCTAGTCTTAAACTTAGAAAAACAAAGTCCACACTTTGTCATAGATTTTTAGAGAGTGCACAGTGACATGGCACTATAAAGTCTAGTCACTACCAAGGTCTTGGTATTGATGAATGTGTTTAAACATAATAAGTGAACAAAAAAGATCAGATCAGTGACCATTTCATCCTCATAAATGATCATTTCTAAATTCTCATACCTATATAACACGAAAGTTTCCAAGTGGTAATTATTTCATTCTTATTCATAAGTGGGCTTAAGAGTAAAGACATCTATCATTCACATAAAGGTAGTGGTGGAAAAAAATATGTGCATAAATAAAATATATTGACATAGTGGCCATATAAATGTTCAGGAAGACAAGTATTATGATATCAGCATATAGCAAGGCTGTTCTTCATTTAAAATTTAAAAAGGAAAAACAAAATATATCATTAGTTTACCAGCTATTGGAAATTTGTGGTGAGTAAAATTCAATGTGTTGTTTAATAAAGCTTAAAATTCAATATGTTATGTTGGTTAGTAAAGCTTAAAGTTTTATGTATACGAATTTAATAACATTTTATCAATGACCTTGAATATTTAGTCTGGGAAAGACTGAAGAAGTGTATGTGACAAAGGGGCAGAGCCTGATCTGTGGTCATACAACAAACTTTAGGCTCACCCTTGATTATAGGTGGAAAGATGGGCATATCAGCAGTGATTACTCTGCCTCAGAAAGTGTAAAGTTAATTATTTACTTTACTTTCATATTGTTTAAGAAGAGAAAGGAGGTTTCTTTGCTGGCCAGGAAAAAGAAGCATCTCTCCAAGTAATACAGGAGTTGAAGATATCAGATATAATCTTATTGCATGTGCGTGATTATGGATGTATCATACATAATTTAGTGAACAAAAGAAAGTGTTTTTCCCCAAAACATGTATCACCTTCAAGAAATTCTGACCAAATCAGTGTCAGCGATATTTTTAAGGTTAAGACAATGGTCTCTACTTCAAAGCTATTTTCAAATCCGTTCTTATCCCTGCTTGAGCTTCAAAAACATGTCAATCTGTACTCTTCAATGGTTTATCGAGATTTTACCCAGCACTCACATCGAGGCCTTGTATGCCCAGAAGCAAAAAACTTAACTATTAAATATTTCTATTGCACCTTTGATTTGCAGTAGCTCATGTGACTTAAGGAAATGCTCTGTCAAATACTTGCATCCGAGGATTCCTTTTGAATCAAGCACGGATACTCTTGATCAAACACACTCTATATCCAATCCAGATTTCTGAAAAGGTTATGAGAACATTGGGGACTCCACAGAGGTGAGCATTGTTTATATAACACATAACAATCAAAACACTTTTTTTAAATAATTTCATTTCCAACTTTCATTATCTGAATAAGCATTATGGATTTTTTTTCACCATTGTCTCAGGTAGCTTTATATTTTTTCCCAACATTTTATTATGAAAATGTTCAAACACACAGAAAAGTTGACGAAAACGCACAGTGAACAGCTATGTATCAAGTGGCTAGATTCCAGTTATTTTGCTATGTATAGCATTAACTTTTTAGGTAAAATTTACATAGAGTAAAATATACAAATCTCAAATGAATCGAGTATTGTTATTTTCTATGTGCCTCAAGATTTGTCTCTTTCAAATTTCAGTGAAACTTCTACTGGCTCTTACCCCTTCTCCATTTTCTGATACACTGGGACATGGTCAATTCATTTTTCTATTTTCACATCCTTAATAACTGCATGAATGCTGATTCTACAGTCCTACATTTTCTTCCATTCCAGAGTAAGGAAATGCAATTACTTAAAAAAAAAAAAGAAAAAAAGAAAAAGAAAAAAAAAGATATGCAATTACTGAACTTTCATCTATTCTCCTAGATAGCAAATACATATATGAATTTTTACTCTTGAATGTTTCAGTAAAGTTTTAGCCAACTCTCATATAAAGGTTTTGTATCCAGAAGCAGGAAACTTAAATATAATAGACTGTTACTAGCATCAGGTTTGTAGCATATCAGTGCAATGTGAATTGAGAAAATTTCCTGACATTATAATTCCTTTGCTATCAAAATCACACTAAAGTTGATTACTTTCTTAGTGATCTTATTCATTTTTTAATGGAGAGTCTAAATAACAGCAAAATGACCTTTCAAAATAATAAGTATTTTTACACATGAGTGTAACAATAAACTTCACTTCTCCCTTCTCTATCACTAACTCCTAACACCCCTAATTACCTCATCACCTCACTTCTCCACATACATCCTCTGTTCCCCTTCCTAAACTCTATTCCAGTTACTGTGGTCAAGAATGAGCCAATATTAGTTCAATTCTGAGCCTTTCAAATATATATATATATATTTTTTTTTAAAGTGTGTGTAT
>NW_011888798.1:13773814-13783111 GCF_000151845.1 Pteropus vampyrus | reverse complement strand
TACTCTGCATGTATACCTTGAAAAGAAATTCAGTTAAATATGTCTGAATGTACATTTATGCATAACATCAGCCTCTTTCAGGTTTCTCAGAAGAATTAAAAAATTTCTCTTATGTTGAAGCAGAAATATTAGCACAAAAACTGCATCAACCAAAATCTCTCCAAATGTTATGAAAAGCTGTTACTGTGTAAACTTTAATATTTGCAAAAACAGTATTAGGACCCATAAAAATTTTTTCACTGAGTATTTTCTTATAAAAACAAAACAGTGGGGCTATTTCTTCCTGTGGTAATGAAACAAAAGTAAATACAAATAAGTAGAGCAAAGACTATGATTTAAAAGTTAACACTTTAGTAGAGCTAAGGTAAAACTTCTCCAAAATAATATATAGAAACATAACTGCAGCATGCATAAAAATGGACATAAATATGTTAACCTGTAGAAAAGAAAATAAAGGCATTGAAGAAACAACAGACAGAAAATGCTTCACCAACTACAATTTATCATTACTTTATTTCTGCTAATACTTTAATCACAAAGTGAAAACGTGACTATAGGGCAAAGAGAAACAGCTATCATATAATTACACATAGAAACTACAACCCGAATTGTTCTTGGGTTTTATTTGCAGCAATTGTATCCCAAGGTACATGACTCAGAGACAACAGAGTATAAGGTTTTCTCTTTTTCCATTCTTAGAAAAAAGAGAGAGCCAGAAAGGATGACTGACCAATTTAACAATGTTCTTTGCTTGCTGAGATCAATCGATCTTTAATTCACCAAGCGCAGTGCTTCTTACATGCTTGAAATGAAAAATGTTTCATCTAACAATGAAATGCCTTCCCTCATTGTAGTTCTATGTAGAAAGGTCACCAGTGTGTAACTTGTACACATTCTAAAGTGTTAATATATACTCAAAGAAATTTTAAAATAAATCAACACATATAATTATTCTTCCTACTATGCACTCATTTTTACTCATTATATGCTCATTCTTATCTGCTTTTGCATATATGGCAAGTTACATCATAATTCTGATATTATAGGCAATGTATCTTTCAGCTTATGAACTAGCAAGTATTAAATCTCTTTTTAAAATACAAATAGCACTATAATGACTTCACAGTTGATGTGTGAGAGAGTAGTGGGTAAGAACATAGTTGTCGCTGGAAAGACGTGAGCCCTGGACCTGCTCTGTCGCTTGTCTAAATTTATGATTAAATTCCTAAAGCTTGGTTTCTTCATTCACAAAAAAAGTTCATAAGGGAACCAATTTCAGAGTGTTGCTGTGGGGTTTAAATGAGATAATGAGTTTTAAGCCCTTAGCACAGAGCCAGGCATGTTATGGGCATACAGTTAATCTTAGTTAGTTGTTATGATAATTAGTCACAAATCCACACTTCATATGTTAAAACACAATGGATAAACACAATGGATAATCACCATTGAGAAACTGAGAATTTGAGACAATTATGGGCAATGGTTGCAGTTTTGGAGAACAATTAGTTTTAAAGGAAAAAATAAAGGGAAATGATATAAGGGGTAAAGTAATCTGATAGGTCCTTTTATCCCACTGGTCCTAATTGGTGCCTCTTTCAATGCATGGTACCTTAGATGTACAGATTTATAAAACATAAATTTTAACTTATGTTTCATTTCTTTGCATTTATTTCAGAAGCATCTTATTTTTCCATAGCAATATTGTAATATAGTTCATTTTCAAACAACAACAAAAATACATTTACCTTTCTTTTTGCCACTGAGCCAAAGCTAGTTTTGTCCTGTCTTACCATAACTGGTTAACATAACTGCTTCACAGATAATATTTTGTGCCATTAATTAAAAGTGCAAGAAAAATTACTTGATGCTTAAAAGGCTGACAGGTTTGAATATAAGGTCATGTTTTGACTTACTGAGGCTACTCAGAGATTATAAACACAAAAATAGGGGTTTTGAAAGATAATACATTATTTATAAGCTGGTAGGCCCTCTATATTCAATTGGTTTAACAGATAAATACCAGGTTAAAGAAATCAGAGTGCTACAATGAACAGGCATATTGTGAAAGTAATTTGCATTTGTCTCCAAAAATTAACATAGTATATCTTTAATAAACAAGATTTCATAGAAACTACTCAGAATTTTTCAGCATGTTGATGTAGATTCTCCTTCTGTGCATTTTATGATAGACTTGCTTTAAAGTTTGATATTACGAAGAAGATTGATAGTTATTTTTCTTGTAATTAAGAAATAACCAAAAGCCAATATCATACACACTCAGGAAACCACATTTTTAGCAATGGTCAGATTGATTAGAAATCAATGCTAGTTATTTGGTCCCTCTTCTACCTGGTAACAGAACCTTTAGGACTGAGTTTAAACATTTGGCTTAGAGTAAAAACAATCATTTAAACCTCTAATAAAATTGTATCATATATGTCACATCTAAGATAAATAAGCAATAGCTATCAAAAGCGACTACTTATTATTTGGACTTAAAAAAACAACTTGACCAATATAGAAAAAAAGAATAAGCACAGTTAAAATTATAAGTATGAAGAGAGTAAGTCACCATACTCCATCTTTCTATCTGCTAGAATTTCAATAAAATCGTTTATCCAAAAATGTAATGTGCTATGTCACAAAGTTTTTCACTGACAAATTATAATCTGATTATAAATTAAAGTTTAGGTTATTAAGATGGCAATATTATTTTGTATGCTTCAAAGAGATTATTTATAATGCTGTAATTGAGTGATCTGCATCAGCTCTATGCAGCCCTAAGATATGGAAAGCTATATTATCTCTGCACCTGGGAAAGAGGCCAGAACCATAAATGAGATTAGAATAGGAAAGAGTGAGCTAGTAACAGGCCTGACAGAAAAACCATGGGCAGGTTATTGTATCTAATCCAATAAAGGCACATGAATGGAGTTCATCAGAAGTTAAGAAATATTCAAATGTCCAAATTAGATTGTAAATACACCTACAGGTATCAACTTTACCTAAGCATGTCAGAAGGGCGGGGGGGAAGAAGAGTGTCTATATTTGAAGACTGACTAAAGGCTCTGGTGCTCAGAGTGGGAAATAGAACACAAATAATGGTATTTTGCTGCAGAGATTTAAACTAAAAAATATCTCAAAATCTGCAATGTTGTTAGTTGAAAACACTAGCTTAAAAGTGAATATTCTCTTCTACCCCCAAACAAAGGTTATCTAGCCTCATCTTTGGTACTTAACTAGGCTCTGGCATATTTTAAAGTAAGTTAGCTGGTGAGATTAGACTAGAATTGTGGACGAGGGTTACTTCCTGGATAAGATCCTCTGAGGAGCAAAACCTCTTGGCTATAAACACCAAATGAAAGACTTGCTCTTTTGAAAGACCTTTTTCTATACATTTTTGTAGGCAAGACACTATAAATATTAAATGTAATAAATATAGCTGAATAATATTAGCTGGAGTGGGATTCAGGGGGAAAAAAGATTTTATAAGTTTTTAATTCTACTTTCAGAAAACCAAAATCAAATATATGCATAGAGGGGGAAAAAGTATTAATACTAGCCATTCAGATATTAGAAAGAAAAATATAAAATTGTCTCTATTTAAAGAAGATATGATTGTCTATGCAGAAAAATAATCCTAATGAATATAGAGAAAAAGGTCTAAAACTGGCAAGTAGGTTTAGGAAGGTTATTGGATACTCACTTACTAAAAATCAATTGTATGTGTATGTCTGTGTATACATAATGTATACTCATTATATTTAAATATTAAAAAAGTTTGTGACATAATAGCATCAAAAATATGAAATACTTAGAAATTCATTTAATGAATTACGTGCAACAATTGTTTTCTAAAAACAGTTCACTCAGACAAATTAATGAAAGCCAAAATAAATGAGATACATGAGGTACATATCATGTTTATCAATTGGGAAGACTCAATATTATTAAGGTATACTTTCTTCCCATGTTGATCTATAGATTCAATGAAATCTCCATCAAATTCCTAGCAAGGTATTTTTTAAAAATTGACAAGCTGGTTCTTTTCATTTAAATAGTCAAACAAACTTGCTAAAAGAACAAAGCTGAAGGACTTGTACTACCTGATTTCAAGACTTGCTTTAAAACTAAATTAATCAAGACAGTATGGTACTGGGGTCAAGAGAGATTCATAAATGAATGGAGTAGAATACAGTACAAAAAACAAACCCAGGCTTAAATGGCCAATTGATTTTAAACAGAAATACAAAGGTAATTCAATGAAGAAAGGATAGTCTTCTCAACAAATAATGTTGGAATAATTGATTATCCATATGCAAAATAATAATCAGTAATCATAAACTTATACCATGTAAAAATAATAAATTGGAAGGGTTATAGACTTAAATATAAGCTAAACCATGAAACTTTTAGAAGAAATCATGAAAAATCATTAAAGGAAATGTTTTATAAACGATATGATTATGATTATATGATTACTTATATTTCAAAATTAATCAAACTATATTTAAAATTGGAGAATTTTATTGTTGTTTGATGTGTGTTTACCTTTTTAAACTCACTTATTAAAGCATATAAGTTGGCAAACCTCATATCATTTTTTTAATAAGTACTAAGGTTATACAGATTATTGCTTGTTCATACAAATTCCTCAGCATGAGAAAAATTACAAAAAATTCTCTTTTCCTCCTTTCAACAACCTCCCTACCCCCAACTCAAAGAAATATATACTGTAAATATTCAAATTTTATAAATGTAATAATAACAACAGTAATTTAAAGTGCATATATAAAAATCAATACTAAACTTAAAGATTATTCCTAGGTAAGGATTCTAGAATTCTTAAAATGTCATTTTACCTTATAGACATCTTGGTATTTTTGAATATTTCATTATGGACATACCTTACTTTTATAATCATAAAGAACAGCAGTTTTCTTTTTTATTTATTTTGATATATTTTTAATATATCCAGTTTTTTTGCAGTGGAATATTGATCATCTATATTTATATCCTGTGCCTTACACTATGTGGGCTAAAGTATTCAATAATTTAACTAATATTCTGAGTATCTTCTCTTGCTAGGCACTGATAGAGACAAAATATCATTAACATCAATCTCAGTAACAAAATAACAAAAGTTGTAAGATCATATGTACTTTTTAAAAAAGGAGTTATTTATCCCTATAGGCACATTCTATTCTGATGATCTCATGTGATATTACCAAGAGGCACAGCTACACTGGGTATTCAATTTCAAACCAGCACTGTTCATGTAGCATGGTATCTGTTAGCAAATGAGCTGCACTGAGGAAGAACATAGTTTTCTGTGAAGTTTTCATGTTTATGGTGTCCCAGATATAATTACTCTATGGGAATTCTGCCTTACTTCTAACTAGTGAAAACAGTGAAAAAAAAAAAAAAGAGAGAGAGAGAGAGAAAGAGAAAAGAAAGTCTCAAACATATCGGCAAGCACAGAAGCTTATCTTTGCTTCTGAAATGGAGCACCAAAGTTTTACCTAGTTCTAAAATGGAATGAGGACTTGCTTCATTAAGGTACCTATTTCAACTTCCTATGGAAATAACATAAGAACTCCACTTTACTCTAAGAGTGAACAGTAGGACAGCACTGAAGTTTATGGGATATAGTAGAAATCTATTTAGAAGCAACCAGATAAAAAGTAAAAAGTAAATTTAAACCTTTTGTTCATGATCTAGCTGACAAAAAAGCAAACACGAAAAGTAGGCATAATATTGTTTACGAGTACCTAATTCCAGGTTCATTTCCATGATCAACCTTTCTACATTTTACGAACATGGCTATTTCAATTACAGAATTCTCATGTTTAAATGAGTATGGGAGAAATCAGATAAGAACAAAGCTATAAAGTTAGCAATAGAAATTGATTTAGTATATTTAAAGGCATTCCCTCATACAACCTTTCAGGAATAACCAAGAGTAAAAGAGCTGATAATTCTCTCTCACAAATTCTGGAAGCAGAATATCTGTAATAGAACCTACTGAGCGGGAAAAATAAAGAGTTTTTAAAACCTTGCAACAAAGTCTAATTGTCCAAGGTTAACTAAAGACATCTTCAAGTGATATAACTTCAGACATATGTGGAATATATAGGAAATGTGACATCTTGCTTTGCAATGGATTACTTTCACGGTGCAAACTACTTCATGAGTGTCCTCTAATCAGCATGATATTGCTCATGTGTGAGATATTACAAAAGATGACCATTGAATTATAAGACTGAAATTTATTTATTGTTTTATAGACTATGTCTCTAGAAGTCACAGTTCTGGGTATGTTACTTTTTAAAATAAAATGTTTTTCTTTCTTTCTTTCTTTCTTTCTTTCTTTCTTTCTTTCTTTCTTTCTTTCTTTCTTTTCTTTCTTTCTTTTTTTTTTTTACCAATATTATCACCTACATGACTGAAAGTAGAAGACATAGATTATAAGATTTTGTCATAGTAAAATAGTAATAAAGTTGGTAGTACTAGTTCCCATTTCTAAGACTATTAAAATGTCATTTTCCACACAGGCCTGCTAATTCCAAAGATAAATCTTTCTCTGTGTCATTTTTTTTTTTTTGCCTCATAAATCGTATAATCCAAATTTCAAGATCTTACACTCTATTCATTCTTCCACAATTCATTCAACTCAGTGAGCACTAAAGCACAAGCGACTTGTTACTACTGCGCATAAAATTGTAGGAAAGACACAATGAGTATCTTCAAAAAGATTAATATTCTAATAATCTAGAAGAATGCTACTCAAAAAGTCCCTAATCATATAGCAAAATCATATAAAATGTAAATCAATAAGTGACTTTTTAATTGAGAAAAACTTGCTACCAACAGGAAATATCTACTGAACTGTTATATTTCAGCACAAATTCTTCATCGTGTAGAGACCAGTGACAAGCAGTTTATGGTCTGGTAGTGATGCACACTCAGCATATTCAGTGGTACTTGTTTAAACCAAATTCGTCTCTACTTCTCTTTCTTCATTGACTTTCTGGCTTCTCATTCCACATAGTGAGTAAAATATGAATGTGGTCTTTAAAAGTTAATGAGTTATAGATCCACAGATATTTTCTTCGTGATATTTCCCTGTGTTTGTTTCAAATTCCTACATAAGAAAATCTGTATCAGCCTACTGTGGGTTAAATGCCATTTCTAATCTAATCAGTTGTAGCCATGGGAAATTCACATGTAAAATAATGGCTTCTTAAGGTGTTTTTTAAAGCATGAAAGTTTTTAATTTTGATGAAATCAATCCTATCCATTTTCTCTTTTATTGCTGGTACTTTTGGTTTGAATCTAAGAAGTTGCTGCATAACCTAAGATAAAAAAGACTTACTGTTGTATTTCTTCTAAGGGTTTTATAGTTTCATCATGGTGAAGGAAGCACACTCTGTAAATACGCTAAAATATATTGAATTGTACACTTAAACTGGTTAAATATATGATATATAAATTATCTCTAAAACTATTTAAAAAATGGCTTCTTAGCAGTCGGACTCAAAAAGGCATTTGTTACAATGAATTTAATAGGCAAATAAGTGGTATATTCAATAACTGTTCCAGAAATGAAGGAATAGTTCTTAGCCTCCAGACAGAGTGCACAGGAACAGCCCCATATCAAAGACACTGAGTAGACTATGATTTGAGAGATATTATCATAAGAAAGCAATCATGATACTTACCTATGTGGAATATTTTATTATGCATATGCTTTGTTATGTATATATTTAATACTTTTAAAAATTTATTTAGAAAGAAATGCTATCTTATGTTGTTTTCTCAAGTTATGCTATATTTTTATTAAGTTTCAGCTACTGAAGGAAAAATATGAGGAATCCAATGAAGTATATATTTATCACCAGAATGGCCTTTAGTACAAAACTACTTATTCTTTATAAGTATCCAAGGGGATGTAGTGACTAAAGTGCTCAAACGTCTTTGTTATAAAACATTTTCTCCTATATCATAATGTCATGTATGGAATACAAAGAAAGTGTGATTGAGTGCAAAAAAAAAAAGAAAAAGAAAAGAAAAACTGGCAGAATTTAAGTATCATTATCATTTTCTTAGATCCCTAGAGTAACATCAAAAAGTACATTGTACTAAAGGATAGTGTAGTGTTCCAAACTGACTGCCCTTAATGGCTATAAGTTTTATAATGTTATCCACTACCAATGCACTTGACAGTCTGCCTAGTTCACAAGTTTCACTGGTTTCTAAGAAATGGCAGCTCAGATAACTCCAGGATAACTTATTGATAGAAAACTGAGAATGCATTAGCTACTTTTGTTTAGAATGGCTCCAATTTTGAGACAAGATAAAGTAGAAAATGTTATTTCTTTAGGAATTTACTTCTTGATTTTTCTTAACATCTAGGTTAAATATTGTGAAACTTCACCTTATATAAATTTTTGTATAAAAATATAAGACTTGTATTTTTTAATCTTCATGAAATTTATTTTAGAATTTGAGAAAACAAGAAACATGAATTTTTTTAAAACTCAAACTTTAAACTTTGCTTGACAAGTACATCTGTGTTAAAATTCTTTTTGCATCAACCTAGAAATGGAGGCACATAGGTCAATGGCAGGACATCTTAGCCAAGAGCTTTATTAAAATTATTCTATTAGTGCAATCTTGGGAGTGTAACAGCAGTGAATCAGAAACATTATCAGCACCTATTTAATAAAGGGAAAAAAAGAAAATGATAAATGTGTGTCTAAAAAAAGATAATCTTGCCAAAATCTCTTATGCTTGCCTTTATAGTGCCACCAATAAAGGTGATTGTATCTCATTGAATATCTTACAGAAATCTTGTAGTAATCTATCTAAATGGGGGCTGTCTCAGAGCACCAGGAAATAAATGGCATCATTAAGTTCCTTGGAAGTAATGTCTCTTTTTTCACTAATGTACCAACTCCCATGACAATCTTCCCTCAGACACTCAATATTGTTCTCACCCTAGTAGGAGTGGCTTTAGATTCTTGGATATAACCTATATTTAGGGGAAAAAATGCATTTGCCTGTAGAACTATAAAAGCACCTTTTTTTAAAAAAAAAAAGACAACAATGTAGGGGAAATTAGCTCAATATAAAGTGTTTTCTGCTTTTCAAAGAAGACAGTATATTGTGGCTATGATTCTCCACTAGCCATTTACAAATTATCCTCTTGAGTGATACAAGGGACAGGATTCATTAGAAACATTAGTGAACTCTGCATTTCTTAAAAGGTGACTGTCTCAAATTTGGATTGGTCGG
>NW_011888798.1:13770320-13773114 GCF_000151845.1 Pteropus vampyrus | reverse complement strand
ATTATTTAATCAGAAAACTCTACATAGATAGTGTATGATTCATTCCAGAGTACTTCTCAAAGGCACAAAGCAACTCTGCTTCTGCAGGACAGGTCAACCTGTGATTTTTGAATGTCCATTTTGTGAAATGCCTTGCATGAAGTGCTTTCAATTATAGGTGGCTGCTAAAATTCATTTCAGAAAGCCAAGAAACAACCTATATATATGCTTTTACTAAAGCTTGTTTAAATCATTGACCTTTCCTCTTTGGTTCATAACACCTTGTCAAGATGCAACAGACTGTTTCTAATATAAAAGAACACAAAATGGATTCTATTCTGGGAATAGAGCTCTGCCTGCCTGAAGTGCTGAAGACTAGTGATCTTATAGAATAATATTAAAGTAAGAAACCAGAACATGCTTATTTTATACATATTATGCTTTGTGAGATGGGGGGAGAGAGAAGAAGAAGGTGCTACATCAAACTGGCATCCAATTATATGTTTATCAAATTATGAGGTGCATAAACAGTTTGCAGTCTCTCTCAATAGTTTGCATTGAGTCTACGTGCCAGGGTTAAAATGTAGATTCTATCTTAATTTCTGACTTTACCATTTAAAAAGTTTGTGCTTAATAATTTTTCTTTCTATTTTCCACAATTCATGTTTCCATAAACTTCTAGCTCCCTGATGGATAGTTGTCAATGAATAATCCATTTAACCAAGGCCTCCACTGTGTAAATTTTATTATTAGACCTTTTGGCAGTGTATATTTCTACAATTCTTCCCATCAGAGGTCTGGAGGTTTTCAGAACTTCTCTATAGATTAAATAAAAATGAAAAGATGAAAAAAGAAAAAAAAAAGTAGGCTTGCCATACATCCAGAACAATAATGAACAAGATTTCAAATTTCACCTAAGAATTAGAAAAAGAGAGAAGGTGATGGCAATGTAACAGTTTTGATATCAGAGTCGGATTACTTCTGCAGATTCTAGTGTTAAAGAACTTCAACATGAAGTGGCATGGTTCACAATCATAAAATTTTTAAATCATCATTAAAAATAAAATGGAGAGATAAAACAATTAGGCTGTATTTTCAAGTACAGTTATACAATTATGTATAATAGGAATGCCATTCAAATATAAGACTAATTTAGATAATAACTATTAACTAGTGATCCCATGGACGTACATAAGAAATCCAGTTCCTCAGGGTGCTCTACAGAGAGAGACAGGAGCTCTGTGCTCACTGCAATCAAATGACATATCATTTTACACAACCTTCTCAAGAGGCAGATCCATGATACATCTTAGCAAAGTAAAGACACTGATAAATCTTCCACAGGACAGTTACAAGTGGTTTAACTCAGTAATCCCCAAATTTATTTGGTCATGGAATCTTACTAAAAGAATACAGTACTAGTTTTCTACTCAAAACAGTTTAGAAAAACTAGTAAATTGGCCTTGCGTTCCAAATCAGTCTTTAGAATGCTCACTATTGAGCTTCAGAAAAACACCAATAAGTTTAATAATTTTTAAGAATGTTATTTCAAATTTCTAATAATATGTTCTGAAATAGCAGATTTTAGATCAGAAGGCAGTCAATCCTAAATACTAGATGTTTGTGAGAGTTCTTAAAAGCAAATAGTCTAAAATAACTGTGGGGAAAAAGTATAGATAATCTTGGTCAGACAGACAAGTACTGAGTAGATTTAAGTGGTTATTTGAGTGAATAACTCAAAAAATAAAACTAGAAAAATGTTTCTTAGAAAATAAATGTACTCTACTCCTGCATATCCAAACAACTTACTTCGAAGGGGGAAAGACAAACACTTTCAAAGAATCAAGGGAAAGGCTAAAAATCATACAGGTTCTTTCTCTCTGTCTCATTTCTCCATCTCTCCATATCTATGCAACCATCTATCCATTTGCTATCTATCTTAAAAATTTAACTTTATATAAAAGAAAAAAAACTAGTAAAATGCCCAGTTATCTATCCTTCAAACCAGTGTTTTAATAAAGATTGGTTTCTTCATTTTTATCAAATAAACCTAATCAATAACAAGAAGTTAGTACAGAGCAAGCTCACTCTTCCAGATACTTCAATATTAAATATCACAGGTATTCTTGTTGCCTACGTAGCTGAGTTAAGAAAGATTTTGAGTACGTAGCTGAGTTAAGAAAGATTCTAATAATGAAACATTTTATATCAATAAGAACCTTGATTCTAGTCTTTTTCCTTTCAGCAGCTCAAATTAAAGACTAATTCAAATTAGCATAAATGTAACATACTTATTCTTTATTGAATTCATATATTCTACGTCAAAATTAGAGCTATTCTATTCCCTTGTAATATTTCTAAAAATCATACAAATAGATTTTTTTTTTTAAGAATTAAACTGCAATTTCCCATTTTAGGTCATAGGTGAACATTTCTGTCAATCTAACAATATCTATTACTATGCCACTCCAGACTCTCATTTCTTCATTCAACAGCCCAGAATCAAGTTCCTACTATATGTTCTAGGTACTGAAACTGAATTATTTCACAGAGAATACAATAAGATAATATTATATAAAGAATGATTTATAAAAATGTCAACTGTCTCTACAACAATAACATCAATTTACTTGAGAAATTTTTGTTAAATTTTATTATGTATTTATAAAACATATTACATCATTAATAGATTATTTCCAGAGCATATGAAGACAGTTGAATATATATGCATACATTGATTACATCTATTATTAAAATGCAAAAAAGCATTATCAAGTTAATATTTTGAATACATATTTGTTGAAATAAAAATATT
>NW_011888798.1:13763286-13770270 GCF_000151845.1 Pteropus vampyrus | reverse complement strand
TTAGGCTGTATTTTCAAGTACAGTTATACAATTATGTATAATAGGAATGCCATTCAAATATAAGACTAATTTAGATAATAACTATTAACTAGTGATCCCATGGACGTACATAAGAAATCCAGTTCCTCAGGGTGCTCTACAGAGAGAGACAGGAGCTCTGTGCTCACTGCAATCAAATGACATATCATTTTACACAACCTTCTCAAGAGGCAGATCCATGATACATCTTAGCAAAGTAAAGACACTGACAAATCTTCCACAGGACAGTTACAAGTGGTTTAACTCAGTAATCCCCAAATTTATTCGGTCATGGAATCTTACTAAAAGAATACAGTACTAGTTTTCTACTCAAAACAGTTTAGAAAAACTAGTAAATTGGCCTTGCGTTCCAAATCAGTCTTTAGAATGCTCACTATTGAGCTTCAGAAAAACACCAATAAGTTTAATAATTTTTAAGAATGTTATTTCAAATTTCTAATAATATGTTCTGAAATAGCAGATTTTAGATCAGAAGGCAGTCAATCCTAAATACTAGATGTTTGTGAGAGTTCTTAAAAGCAAATAGTCTAAAATAACTGTGGGGAAAAAGTATAGATAATCTTGGTCAGACAGACAAGTACTGAGTAGATTTAAGTGGTTATTTGAGTGAATAACTCAAAAAATAAAACTAGAAAAATGTTTCTTAGAAAATAAATGTACTCTACTCCTGCATATCCAAACAACTTACTTCGAAGGGGGAAAGACAAACACTTTCAAAGAATCAAGGGAAAGGCTAAAAATCATACAGGTTCTTTCTCTCTGTCTCATTTCTCCATCTCTCCATATCTATGCAACCATCTATCCATTTGCTATCTATCTTAAAAATTTAACTTTATATAAAAGAAAAAAAACTAGTAAAATGCCCAGTTATCTATCCTTCAAACCAGTGTTTTAATAAAGATTGGTTTCTTCATTTTTATCAAATAAACCTAATCAATAACAAGAAGTTAGTACAGAGCAAGCTCACTCTTCCAGATACTTCAATATTAAATATCACAGGTATTCTTGTTGCCTACGTAGCTGAGTTAAGAAAGATTTTGAGTACGTAGCTGAGTTAAGAAAGATTCTAATAATGAAACATTTTATATCAATAAGAACCTTGATTCTAGTCTTTTTCCTTTCAGCAGCTCAAATTAAAGACTAATTCAAATTAGCATAAATGTAACATACTTATTCTTTATTGAATTCATATATTCTACGTCAAAATTAGAGCTATTCTATTCCCTTGTAATATTTCTAAAAATCATACAAATAGATTTTTTTTTTTAAGAATTAAACTGCAATTTCCCATTTTAGGTCATAGGTGAACATTTCTGTCAATCTAACAATATCTATTACTATGCCACTCCAGACTCTCATTTCTTCATTCAACAGCCCAGAATCAAGTTCCTACTATATGTTCTAGGTACTGAAACTGAATTATTTCACAGAGAATACAATAAGATAATATTATATAAAGAATGATTTATAAAAATGTCAACTGTCTCTACAACAATAACATCAATTTACTTGAGAAATTTTTGTTAAATTTTATTATGTATTTATAAAACATATTACATCATTAATAGATTATTTCCAGAGCATATGAAGACAGTTGAATATATATGCATACATTGATTACATCTATTATTAAAATGCAAAAAAGCATTATCAAGTTAATATTTTGAATACATATTTGTTGAAATAAAAATATTGTTTTCAGCACAAATAGAACTCATAAAAAATTTTTAAAATACTGTCAACTTCATATTTCTCAATTAAAATACCTATTTCTAATTTTTATGTTTCCATGTCTCTTAATTTCTGTTACATTTCTGTTATTTTTTAAATTTAATTAAAAAATACCTATACTATGAATTCTTCTATCGGAGCCATAAAATTATCATCCAAAGTGTTTGCCATTCTTTTTCATATTCCCCTACTCAAATGTTTTTCATCCATGGTTTATTTAAAACTTGTTTTTGTTTTCCAACTTATACTTTAGTTTTCAGGTAGATTTTGAAGTTTCTAGTTCAGCTGAATAAATATTTTTCAAAAGAAATCACAGCTGTTCAGTCATACCAAGTATTTCTACTGCTTATTCTTTTTTGTGTGTGAGAATTTGAGCTTGTCACTACATTTCCAAAAGCGGTAAGAAAAAAAAAGCATGAACAAGAAAATGTTCAATGGTAAAGAAAAAAATGTAACGGCTTTAGAACAAAGACTCTAGAAGTCAATTTTCAGCTGATCCCCTGTGTACTTAAAAATCTCTTTGGACATAGTTCCACAGTTTGAAAGGATAAAGAATACACTATTCAAAACTTCTGTCAAAATTTCCATATTCCAAAAGCTAGTAAAATACCCAACTATCTTAAAACTGTCAGTGATCATTTATAAATATAGAATACAGTTAATATATATATTTTTAATTTTGTCCAAATCACACAATTGAATCAATTTCTTCTAAGTAAAATGCTGGCTGTACCTGTCACACCAATTTGTTGACATTTTACACACAAAAAAAAATTAAATCCCTTTAAGCTGCAATGAAGTGATATTAAAAGCACTATAATGTGGTGGAATGAGCTTGAACATTTTTCGGTATGTTGAATTTAGTTTGATAAGAGAGAATGGCAGGGTAAGTACTGTGGCAGCCCCTAAGATCCCTCCCTTCCCAAAGTCTTCTACCTGGTATTTATGGCTTTGTATAATCCTCTCTCTTTGAATGCGGCTGAACTTTGTGACTTCCTTCAAACCAATAGAACGTGGCAGATGTAATGAAGTGTTACTTACAGTTTAGTTTTTAAAAAAATTTTGGCTTCTATCTAGTTGTGTCTCTTTCCTTCCTTCCCTCCCTCTCTAACAGCTCACCTGGAAAAAACCAGGTGCCATGTCATTAGAAAGCCCTTTGAAGAAACTTATATGGGAAGCAACTGAAAGAGGGCTCTGGGCCACAGCCAGCAAGAAATTGAAAATTGCATGAGTTAATTTGGAAGTAATTTTCCCCTAGTCTTCTGATGAGACTGCAGCCCCTTTCAAGAGCTTTACTGCACTCTCGTTAGAAACTTTAAATCAGAGGCACCGGATTCCAACTAAAGAAATAATGAGATAATAAATGTTGGTTGTTTTAAGCCATAAATTTTGGCATAATTTGTTATGTAGCAGTAGACAACTAATACAGGTGCCCTATATTCTCACTCTTTGTATCCTACATGCCTTAATAGGAACTCAATAATTGGTAGCTTCTATTATTTTATAAAGCACAATCTTAAGTTGTTCAAAACCCTGAGCTTTAAATCAGCTAATGCTTTCTCCAAAATAAAATTTAATAAGCATCTATTTCATACAGGACATTGTGTACAAGTCTAGCAGGTATGAAGATAAAATGCCTTGCCCTTATGATTTTATCTAATAAAGTCACAATAGCAAGGAAATTGAAAGATTAACAGGAAAATAAAAGTTTAATCATTCATAGCATAGAAATAATGATAAATCACTTAAATATGTAATAAGCAGGCCCACTGTTGTTCTACCACACCATTTTCCACTAACATCTTTGTCTCATTAATTCCAATACTTGTGGAATAGAATTAAAACATCGTATTTTAGGAAGTCACATCATGGTTTCTGTCTCCTATTGGACATTTATCATAACTATGAAGTCATGTTTGTTCATTCATTAAATTATTCAGGGTTTAAGGAAGGCGATGAAGCTTTCAAATTAGAATTCTCTGAGTTTTAATCCTGATTCTGTCACTTAGTGACTCTTAAGATCTCAGGATGTACATTAACCTCTGACCCATAATGCGTTTCTCTTATAAATTGGAGATATTAATGCCCACCTATTTCAGAGGATTACTCTGAGGATGAAATAAGATGAATTGAATAAAATACAAAGAACCTAGTAGTGAATCTGGAACATAATAAATGGCAGCTAGACATACAGAGATACAAAGATGAGTGAAGGATACTACCAACATCAAGGTACATATAGTTTTTTAGAGAAACTTCTAAATAAATGATAATATCAATAAATTATAGTTAAAACTACATATGCAATTGGACACTGAGTGATAGTCAAAATCCAGTTTAAATAACTATTGTGTGACAACTTTGTGAAAATCTGTGTGTCTGACTATGATGCAAAATATAGCCCTCGACCTATAGCAGATTAGGAAAACGCTAGGTGGATATACATAAATTACTGTCAAATAAGGCAGAGAAAGAGAACTACAATTTAAAAAAGCACAGACTACAGTAATAGAGACAAAAGAGTAAATCCAATGGAAGCTTCGGGAATTTTTGAAGGCTCCATGATTTGAGATGGATTTTTAAAAATGTTTAGGAATTATATGTGCCTATAGAAAGAAAAGACACATGCATGGCAGAGAATATGATATGACCAAATGTCCTGAGGATAGAAAGTACACAAAAAGCAATTGTAACAAGATTAGAAGATAGACAAAGGAGGCGAGAAGAGAGAATAGAGGAAGAAGGTGAGTGGAGGGGAAATGGGGAGAGCGAAAGAGCTAGAGCAAGAGAAAGCGAGAGCAAGAAAGAGAAAGGGAGGGAGGGAGACAGATTCCTGGTTGCTAAAAAGCACTGCTGAAATAAAATTATATAATAACAAAGGTGCCCTCATTTTAAATTGATCCTTTATATGCCTGGAGAAATCACATTTAGATAAAATAGTGGTTGCTAACATATAGTAGATTTCCTTCCTAAAGACAATTATCTGCTACTTCAACATATTCCTGTTTGTGAAATTAGAAAATTCTTCAATAATTATCTCTCAAGGCACAAAGACACACCTTTCTACAGTTGTTATTTAATATATACTTTGATTATACGCTTATATGTTAGAAATAAGTTAAGCTAAATTGCTCCACAGAGTCGGTCCCATGAGAACACAACCTTATAATCTGTCTCTGATAAAGGCACTGAGGGATATCTCACAGAAACATGATGTGCTTCTAAGATGATAATCTAAAAAATACAGGAACAGTTCATCAAAACATCCCTTGATTCCCTATAATGTATAAACATTAGTACCTTTTTACACTCTAGAGCAAAGTTTCTCAAACAACGTTATATATGGCATCTATGGTGCTTTTAGCTAGCAAAGCACTGTAGGGATGAATATGAAAACTCAAACTCAGCAGCCCTCTGGCAAACCAGGCCTCTGAAGAATGAATGTGCTTTTACCTGTAGTAAAACAAAAATTCTCATATCTTAAGGCATAACATAATTAATCTACTTATCTTCCCAGAAAGAAAATTACAAGGGCTTTGTTTATACCTTCTGCAAAATACCTTATGAGAATAGAAAAATCACACTATTTTTCACTATAGGGTCAATATGAATATTTCATGCTACTTGGTCTTTCCAAATACTCTTTATAATTAATTTCTTAGAACATAAAGGTTGACCAAATCATCATTCTCAAATTTGAAACTGATTTGCACAGTCCTTAAAAAGATAAGACCGCAGACAAAGATAAAACCATTCTGGACAGTAATGAGCAGAGTAACATGTAATGGATACTTGAAATAATGCTTTCAAGGACATGTAAAATTCTCAGGATAAACTTATGATCTGACAGACAAATATATCATATCCCCATGAACACTTTCACAATATTGTACACAGATACTCTTCATCAGAGTTAAAGCACTATTCAATTCAACTCCTGTTAAAATGCAGAGTTCCAGAAAGGTGTAGCGGATTAACCTCATTCGGCAATTAACAACCTCAACACCAAAGTGTTTATTGGAAAATCTAAGAAAAAAATGCAAAAATACAATAGCAGGTAAGTAAACATACTATATGTCACCCACAAAATTCCCCTTTTTGAACTTTTGAACACTTTTTACATCATCCCGGCCACCAAATCAGAAACCTGAAGAAACTCTCATTGCCAGAAGAATAAAGTTTAAGATCTTTGGCTTGGAATTCATGTTCAGACATATTTGGCATCCATTCTTCATTTTATGTTTATTTCATACTAATTCTCAAAAAAGACTCTTACATCTAATCCATCTTCTAACATTCATAGTCTCCGAATATGTCTCAGGTTAAGCCTCTTGAAACACCAATAGGAAATTCAAGTACTGCCCTTTATCCTTAATGAGGTCTAGTATTCTATTTTAACCAAAATTAGCTTCTTCCTTTTTAAAATACTTTTAATACATATGATCCTCAGTGTTTATTTAGCATTTAATGATACCAGAAAATATATAATATGTGTGAATGTCTCTTCCTCTGTCTTTTAACTCTGGCCACCAGTTAGACCTAAAAATGTTAAAGCAGCATTTTATAGTAAGTTGAGACAGAAATGGGATTGACATTCATTTTGAGAGTTGCTACCAGCACTTATCTGCAATGAAATAGAAAAGATCAGAATGTATCACATTTATTAAGGGTAACGATGATTTGTGAAAATTCTGTTTTATGTATACTTGTAGATGTATGTGTTTAGTAGGTTGCAATGAATATCTATTTCTTATAGTGCTAAAAGATTTTTTTTTTTAATTCGAAAACGACCATTCTAGGAGACCGTGTCTCTTATTTAAATAGATTGTCTAACAAAAAATTCTATATTAATGATTTCACTTATATGTGGAATCTAAAGAACAAAACAAATGAACAAACAAAATGAAAACAGACTCAGATACAGAGAACAAACTGGTGATAGCCAGATGGAAGGGGGATTAGGGAGCTGGGTGAAAAAGGTGAAGAGATTAAGAAGTACAAATTAGTAATTACAAAACAGTCACAGGGATGTGGAATACAGCACAGGGAATACAGTCAATAATATTGTAAAAATTATATATAGCGCCAGGTGGGTACTAGACTAATCAGGGGAATCAATTCATAAATTATATAAATGTCTAAATGTCTATCCATTGTGCTATACACCTGAAACTAATATACAATAAAATAAAATTTAAAAAACTAAAATAAAGA
>NW_011888798.1:13756488-13761490 GCF_000151845.1 Pteropus vampyrus | reverse complement strand
CAAAACTTAATAATTTATTTTATTTTATGATGTTTAATTTATTAATTTAATTATTAATTTAAATAACAATTAATTATTTAAAAACTTTTTATTTATTTTAGTGAAAACTGAATCATACACTTCATGGCTCAGAATATCATAGTAACCAAAGTCCTAAAAATGTATCACAGAAATCCATTAGCACTCTTGAAAAGCTTCACTAGTTTTTCAGCATACTTTTTTGGCATACACACTCTTTTTAGTTTATAATACTATTGAAAACTTAATGTGGAAAGCAGTTTTTATTGCCTTCCATTCTCTTTTTATCAATTAAGACCTGTTTTCCTGGTCATTTCAAACGCATCCTGGTATAATTCATAATTGCTGGAATTAGGACATATAACGAGCAGCAAAACATGGAAATCGATATAAATCTATTGGCTGTCATCTAATGTATTTAATAATAATAGCAGTGTGTGTGTCCTAAACATCCTCAAGATTTTCGTGCTACAATTTTTCAAATAAAAAATAAAGTTTTGAAGCTAATCTCAGAGAAAAAGCTATCTAATATGTATGTATGTAAGAAAGGCATTTGGAAGTAAATACTAAACCAATGAAGCAACTCTTGATTTATTAATGAACAACTGTACTAAAATAAGATCTTTTTAGAATGTCTTTTTATAATATAAGCAGGACTTATATGGATTTGTAGTTAAGAGGATAAAATCTTTAAAGTAGCCCATCCAGCTATCATTTTTAAAGATGCCACTACTGTCCTTGGGAAGATCTTACAAAGATAAAATATTATATATTGTATATAAATATTGCCATATAATTAACTAAAAGGACAATGTTTGACAGGTAAGCTCTGGTGAAAAAGTCAAGGCAAAGGCAGCTTTAATGCATTCATTGCATAAAGAATCAGAGATAACATGGTTAAATATACCCTTAAAAATCATTCAGGTCAGGAACCAAAGGCTGGGCTTCTTACTAAAACGGGCATTTTTGTAAGACAAGAAGTGTGTGGCTTCTGTTATAGATAGGCCATATGCAATATTTGGTAGAATGAAAAACTATGTCTAAGGAACTGAAATTACTCTAGGACACAGCTATTATTTTTCAAAGTCAGGGAAATGCTAATATTTTATTCATTCATTTAATCATTACTGTGGAAGGCTCAATCTACAAACAGATTTCATGGGAAATGAGGTATAAATATAAGATGGTTCTGCTACTTCCACAGAAAGTACAATAACTTGGCTTATGTCCTCTTTCTGTGGAATACATAGAATTTTGGGATTAACGCATAATCTATTATAATGTTTACTTTCTTTATAAAGACTTTAGGAAAAATTCATGAAAGCAGTGAATATAGAGATGCTAACACAGTAAAAAAATGATGAGTTATATATTGTGAAAAAAAGCTCTATTATATTAAAGTGAAATTTCTAAGCATACACTTTATCCAAGAAACATTATTGCTTTCCATATTCATATTAACTTATGTGACTATTGATATGTAATTTTGTTAAAATTGGATTTTTCTCTATATATCAATTACAGATCAATGCACATTTGAGGCCGAAAGAAGTATGCTTAATATTATGTTAAAGTTTAAGTGTAGATATACAGTTGAAACTTGAATAATGTAAGCTTAGGAACACTGACCCCTGTGCAGTCAAAAATTGGTATATAACTTTTGACTTCCTAAAAACTTTACTAATAGTCTACTATTGACCAGATGCCTTACTGATAACATAATCAATTAACACATATTTTGTATTTTATATGTATTATATACTTATAATAAAGCAAGGTAGGGAAAAGAAAATGTTATTAAGAAAATACATTTACAGTATTGTACATATCTTTTTGAAAAAAATCAATGTATAAATGGACCAGCACAGTCAAACCATATTGTTCAAAGGTCAACTATACATATTGCAATCAACAGTTGCTTTAGATTATGTGATCTTCCATACATGTAGTCAAAATGAATAAATATTGAACTATATTCAATGACATTTCATGTTTCTAAAAAATATTTTTTAAAATAAAAAGAAAATAGTAGCAAATATGAAATGATAGAAATAATTATGGCATGAATGAAATCTGGAATAGAAGATTAGAAGAAAATGGGAGAAACAGGTGACAAAAGATGAAGTGCAAAACCAAAAGTAACAGATCTATAATGACCAGTAAGTTAAAGAAAAAATAATGCAGGGTTTTTGACTTGTGGCAAACTGACATACTGAACTAATGTGTGCCTTCTTGCTAAAAAAATAAAAATAAAAATGTGAAATAAATTATGTATCAGATATTTTAAATGCGAAATAAAATAATTTAATTGTGTTACAAAGAAATAAATACAATGTCCATGTCCTAAAAATAAAAATGCAACCTCACAAATGAGAATGATAAGCATGGGAATTAAGGACTCTTTGGAGTGGGTTGAGGTAGTATGGGGAAACTATGCAAATAAGCTAAAAACTGGGATTTTAATATTATTATTTTTTTTTCAAAAGGCATACCTAAAATCTGAGAACAAAAAAAAAAATCAAAACTAAAATATTGGAAAGTGAGATGACAGACCAGGAAGAAACCAATTGAAAGGAAGTTGGTATAGATACATTATTATGAGAAAAAAAGACCTGTCAAGAAACAGTTCTAGATATACAGATGGGACATCACTTAGTAACACAAGTTTTGAATAATCTTATACTAATTAAATAAGCTCATTAGAAGATTTAAAATATCCCTACAAACACTTATTCCAGACAGTTTTACGGATAAATTCAATCAAACTTTTAAGGAATAGGATAGGTAATTACGATCTTAAACAAACTCTTTCAGAGAACGCAAAATGTTTTTTAAATAAGAACACAAACTCCCACTCATTTGATGAAGACAGTATAACCATGATACTAAATACTAACAGTAGAGAAAAAGAAAAATTAAAGGCAAGCAAGATTTGTTTAGCATGAGAAATTCAATTAAATAAATTCATTTTATTGATAACCTAAAAACGTCTAAAACAAATATTCCAAATAATAAGTAAAAGCATGTGGTGGAATTAAATTTATTTTTTTAAAAACTGATTTTTTTTTTATCACACACCTACAATAAACCTTACACTTAATTGCGAAATGTTTAAATAATTCCCTTTAAAATGAGTAATAAAGAATGAGAACTACTGGCATTCCTATATAATAAGGTACATGCAAAAAAAAAACAAAATTAAAAAGTAAAGAAATTAGAAAGAAAAGAACTGTCACTATCAATAAAAAAATTGTTTTATATGTAAAAAATACAAAGCAGATATTGTAGAATCTATGAGAGTTTCTAACCATCTCTTGATTTGTAGACAAAAACAAATCAGTTTCTATAAATCAGCAAAAAGCAGATTATTAAATTTAAAGTAATCATATATTATATAAATACATATATATCTAAATTTTAAAATAAGCATACTTTTTTTAGAAATTTATAATGTTTTATCTTGTCATTTAAATGTAGACTAAATCAACTAAAAGGTGTGTTTTATAATTCTCTCCAGTTTGATTAATAATTTCTAAGAAAACCCTAGTTTTTTTAACTAAAATTATGTCAGTGTAGTATTCATATAGAAGAATAAATGACAATGAATTATATAATTATGTTTGAGTCAAAAAAAAAAAAAAGAGCAAGACAATGTCAGTGGGGGATTGTGTTACCAGATAAATTGGCTTTATATAGCTATAGTAATAAATATTGTGTGGTGTTGGCATAAGGATACAACAGTAAAGTAAGAACAGAAGTCCCATTACTAAATCTATTCATATATGGAAATACGATTTATTATATTGCTAGTATTACAGACAAGTCAGTAAAGATTGCTTATTCAATTAATTATTCTATGTATCTCTGTGAAGAAAGTTATCCCTACCTCATATTATAAACAACAATTAAATCCAGGTGAATTAAAATTTAAAGTTTTAAAAGACAATTAGGTGATATCTTGAGGATCTCAAGATAGGAAAAGATTATATAAACAAGATATAAACAATATAAATAATAAGTGATGTATTTAAAAATATAATAAAATTATAATCTGTTGGTCAAATAACACTACAAGAACATGAAAAGACAAGCCACAAACTGAGAATAGCCATTTTTAATACATATAACTGACAAATGATTAGGATCTGAATTGAACTACATATAAAACTCCTACAGATAAAATTTAATTAAAAATATTTTGAATGAATGCTTCACTCAAGAGGAAAGTATAAACTGGACAGCTATATTTGAAACATTAAAACTGGACTACTATCTTACATCACACATAAAAATTAACTCAAAATGGATTAGGCTTGAACATAAGACCTTAAACCACAGAACTCCTAGAAGAAAATATAAACAATAATCTCCTTGATGTGGGTCATGGTGATGATTTTTTGAATCTGACATTAAAAGCAAAAGCAATAAAAGCAAAAATAAACCAGTTGACTACATCAAACTAAATAGCTTTTGCACAGCGAAGAAAATCATCAATAAAGTAAAAAGGCAATCTACTGAATGGGAGAAAATATTTACAATCATGTATCAAATAAGAGGTTAATATCCAAAATATATAAAGAACTCATAAAAACTCAATAGCTTAAAAAAATCCAATTAAAAATGAGCAGAGAACCTGAGCAAAAGTTTTTCCAAAGAATACATATGGATGGCCAACAAGTACATGAAAAGATGCTCATCACTAATCATCAGAAAAATACTCATCAAAACTACAATGAGATATGACCTCACACCTGTTACAGTAGCTATTATAAAAAAGATAAGATATAACAAATATTGGTAAGGATGAAAGAAAAGGGAACCCTTATGCACTATTGATGTGCAAGTAAATTGGTATAGACACTATGGAAAACAGTAGAGTGGTTCCTCAAAAAATTGAATACCACCATATGATCCAGCAATTTTACTTCCAGATATTTATCCAAAGAAAACAAAAATATTAACTCTAAAACATAAATGTACCCCC
>NW_011888798.1:13732773-13756218 GCF_000151845.1 Pteropus vampyrus | reverse complement strand
AATTATAAAAACAAAAAACAAATAAACAAAAAGTCATAGAAAAGAGAACATACTGATAGTTTCTAGAGGTGGAGATGGGAGATTGGAGATATGGGTGAAGGGGGTCAAAAGGTACAAACTTCCAGTTGTAAAATAACTAACTGCAGAGGATGCAATGTACAGCATGGTGAGTAGAGTTAATAATACTGTATTTCCTATTTCAAAGTTGCTAAGAAAGTGATCTTAAAAGTTCTCATCACAACAAAATAATTGTTTTCTATAACTATGTAAGGTGACAGATGTTAACTAGACTTGTTATAGTGATCATTTCATGATGCATACAAATATGGAACCATTACGTTACACACCTGAAACTAGTTATATGTCAATTTACCTCAATTAAAATTACTTCCCCACTTGCCTAAACTCTTATTCAAAGATATTTTTAATGACAAAGAATATCATTTAAGTACAATTTAATTAAGTAAAATATAGAGAACTGATTATATGATTCAAATGGGTATCATTTGGCTTATTCCATCATTTCGACATTTTCCAGTGTGGGGACTGAGGGGGTTTGAAAAGTTTAAAAGGGATTAATAACTGATTCTCATTTAAAATAGTATAAGAAATTCAGCTTCACCAATTTTCTCTGAAACTACCCGAATAGGTCATCATTTTCCCCAATACAAAAGGAAAGATATCAACTCTTTCTATCTTGATGGCTTTGAATACTTTTTAAAATTCAATGGGATTTTCTGAGTTCTCTCTATTAAGCATCAGTGTGATCCACCTACTGCCTCATATGGATTTGCTCTGAGTATTTAGTTTCCAATCATGGTTAGATAGTAGAATGAATGTAATTATACCCCTGAGGTTACAATCTCCCCCTGAAAAAGACTGAAATCAGCTCAATGACCCTAAGATTTTCCTTTTCACCCAGTAAGGCTAGGGCTGTCTGATATAAAACATATGCATGTTATCTAAGCACCAAAAGGAAGGCATCCTGGCTCTAGCTTTTTAATTTATATTCCAAATCCACTTGTCTTGTCTTAGTTCCTTTGTCTCATACCTGGTTTCCATCTTCCCGCTCAGCATTTTCAGATCAATGTTTCAATAAGACAGTTTTATTTCAATTTCAGCAATGCAGCTCTCGTAAAGATTTCCCCAGCATCAATTCTGCAGGCTGCTTGCCAGGTCCTCTCTAATCCCTTGTCAATTGCCTACAGCTGAAATCCCAAACTGATAAGACATCCCAAGACCCTGTTTCTCTGAGGTCAAGTTAAGACAGCTACTACCTATTTAGTAAAACCCGATTGGGGCATTAATTGGAAGGATGCTGTGCCTTCTGAGAAGAGTTACAATAATATAACTAAATGTTGGAAAAGACATAACAATATGGAAATAAGTAAAATACTTCTGCCATATAGTTGGTAGAATATGGAAAAGGTTAAAAAGAGAGGTGAGAAAAACTTTATGTAACCACTGGATGCAGTACAAGTGAACCACCCACTTATAAAGCCATTCAATATATTTAAACATTTTCTTTTGATTTTACAAAAGACACAGAATGTTTGCTTCTATACAACTCTCATGTTGTCCTAATATGTGTACTCAAGAAATATGTGGCAACTTTATTTCCTTTTAACAACCAAAACAGCATGTGATAAACCTGATTATAGAAAGTGTTGGAACAGAAAAACCAGCATAGTTTAAAATGCTCAAGGCTAATGGAAATTCCTCATGCTGGCAAGGCAAATTTCTGATTTTCTGGGTTCACTTAGTCCCAGCTCTTCATCATGGGTTTCCTAGAACATTCATAGGGTTCACACTAGAAATATCCAAAATGGAAATATCTCACAAAAGTAAGGATATATCCCACTGCCTTTTAGGCTCACCAAAACTGAGTCATCCAGAAGACTTAAAAATTTAATTACTATACAACTTTTAATTAGTGGCAATGATATTCTGGATGCTATAGGTTCAACTGATTCCATCGTGCAAGGCAGAAATGTAGAACAAGATGTGCTTTTCTTTTTTTCAAACTACAAAGATTATAGACTCTCCTCTTAATTATATCCCACTAAGGTGTTTCAGATTTATTGGCTATGAAATGCACTATTTCTAGCCAATGCGTCTCTGAAATTTTCCACTGTTCCACTTATGTTAACAAGGACAATTCAAGGGCAAATACTAATTATGATTTTGACACAGTTTTACTTTCGTGTTTAGCTTTGAAAGTAATTCCATGGTATGCTCTGATTCCCTTGTCAGTTTCCTGTACTTTTAATTTCTAATTTAATGAACTAATGAACTCAAGGAGACGTTCTGACTTTTAAAGTATTTTCCCTTCCTCAAATTTTAGTTTCACTTTTCAGAATAACACTTCTAATTAAGATTTATTACAAAGAACTAAGAAAAATTTTAAAGAACAGCACTACGAAGGAGCTCTAAAAAATCATAAATGTATCACTTTTATCTCCATAACTACTCACTATTACTAGTTAAGATAGACATTTGGGGTCTAGTTCTCTAAACTACAAAATATATTCATGAACAAGAGTATCTTATACTCAAGGAAACAATAACATCTGTCACTGACATTTTGAGAAACTCTCTTGAAGCCTATCAGGTGTATTGGGGTAATTTCACAGAATGCTGATTTATCTCAACCTCAGTCTTTGTTAACTTGGACATATGACCCTAACTGAAGAGCAAGCACATTCATATTATTTTTATGTTTCTTGGTTCAAGAATAACTAAATAGTAAAAATAAAACAAAAACTATTATACCATAAAAGAGAAAGCAAGTTCAAATTACCACCAACAGAATAATTTGAACCCACTGCCAACTTCCTAACTGCCATACAAGATATTCGGATATTAAAAACCCGAAAATAATAATGATTTACATATATATGATTTATGAAAAACTAACTTATTGGTTAATTGACTTATTGGTTAATTTAGGAAAAAACAGTGAATAAACATGAATTTGAAATATTAAAAAGTATGATTTTTGTTTTTAAATGTATATGATAAAAATATTTTTAAATTATAAATTTAAAAAATGTTTAATTGATAGATAATTATTGAATATACTAAAGCAGGTGTAACTAAATTAAACAGTTCTAAATATAGAAATATGCAAAGATAATAGAAGTATAATATATATCATATATCATATAGAGTTTGTGTGTATATGTGTATGTATATTTTAAAAATCGTACATTCAATGTAAATAAGTCAAGAGAGGGACTGCTATTTGGCGCCCCCCCCAAGAATTATACTTTGACAGGTAAGTTTACTTATATTCATTAAATCAACCTTATTAATTGTATTATTCTCACCTATTTTGTGTCTACTTATTAAGTTAATAATTGGAGGAGTATATTGAAAGAGTCCACTTTAATAGGGGATTTGTCAATATCTATTTTATTTTGAGCTAGAAAATATTAAGATTCTTTGTGCATATAACCTTATATTTTTATATTTAACAATATACATTTGCAAGTTTATTGTTAAACATACAACGTCTAGTAAAAATTTAACTTTTTTCTTTACAGTTACCTTTATCACTATTGATTATTTTTGTCTCAAACTCTACATTGTCTCATGTAGTACAGCCCAAAGTGATCTTTTCATTATTGCTTTTAACACTTGCTTAAGGTATTTTTCTCATCCTTTTTATTTTTTAAACATACTTTTTTGTGGTATAATTGACATTAAAAAAACTGCATGTTTAAAGTGTTAAAAAAAAAGTAAAAAGAAAAACTATATTTATGTCCAGGTACAGACTACGTAGTCCCTAAAATCTCTTGTAACTGAGTGTAATTGAGTGTTGCCACGTCATAAAGTTCTTGAACTGAAGTATGCTTCTTTCACAGTCTTTCCTCCCTTCTGCTACCTGGAATGCAGACACAGTGAGTAGAACCCCAGCACCAAACTGAAAGATGTTAGCAGGGTGCAGGAAATAGACGACCCTTGTCCATTCTTGCCCTGGAAAGTTTACCTCTGGATTTCTTTTTTACAACAGAAAGAAATAAGGATCCACTTTGCTTAAGTCACTATTTTTTGTGGTGTTCTGATAAATGTGGCTGAACCTAATCTTCAGTGGTGATATACACATATAAGCACATTTTTAAAAATAGAATACTACCTACAGTGTAAAATCTATTTTTCTTATTTTAAATCCTGAGTACATGTTTATTTATTATTAAATGTTATTTTATATTTTATTTTATCTTTAATTATCATTTATTGAACTAAATATTATGGAGATTTAATGTACCAAGTTGAATTCTAGAGATTTAACTTGAACATTTTTCAAATTTGACTTATTCCTAGATCTTGTCTTTACTCTCCTGTTTTACAATTTAAACTCTGAATATTTTTGCCATCTGTAAAATGGGGATGGTACCTGTTTCAGTGGCTTCCTGTGAAAAACAAGAGAGAAAAATGTATATAATCGACACATAGTAAGTGTTCTGTCAGCATGTTCACTGTAGATCTGCTTAAATCTCTCATTTCTAAACATTTTGCATAATATACTAATTTCAAATACATACAATAGAAAAAAATTTATTTCAATGTGCCATTACCATAAGAAAATTATCTTGAAAGTACTTTCACTTTATTAATGGTTCTGGCATCAATAAATCATATTTGATTTTTAAACAAATATTTTCAAATTTTAATGTCAGCTGTTTCCATTTAAAGATTAGGAATAATAATAACAATAGACAGAAAAAAAGTCAGGCTTCACATTTCTCAGTTCCATCTGAAATTCTTTGTACATTTCCTCTCTTTTCACAGTTGAGCCCCTTCCCTGAACAGAAACCTCTTCTAGTACTCTTTATAACTTTAAATTCAAATCCATTAAATTATTATCTTAAAGGCATCCTATTAAATAATTTAAATCTGAAAACAATATAAACTATATTACCAAAACAAGCATATATTTATATGAATAAATTAATGTAACTTAGAAAAAAAGTGTTATGTAATTCTATGTAACAGAAAAAAACAAAAACACTTAACACCTATTTGTCAATGATAGGGTTTTTACTATAGTTTTCACACTTTTTAGATAAAATGCCATATTGAGACACATTGCATTATTATAATTATTAAAATGAAAAAAAAAGTTGGAAGCACAAGTCAGAAATAAAAATCTTTGTTAACAACTTTGCCTTGGAAACTCTTTATAGTTAGAACGTTAGAAGAGAGATTTTCTATTTCCAGGAATGCAATTTGGAAAGAGAAGCATTACATCAGAGAAATCAATTAATCTGAGACTTTGGAGATTTGAAGAATTTGAGCAAATTTCATTGAAGTACATGTAGAAAAATCTGACAATTCTTTATTCTTAGGTCTAAATTTAAAATAAAATATCAATGAATTATGTAAGATCAATAACTACAGTGAACATTAAATTCATCAGAGTTTCTCTCCTATAGGCTCTATGGACTGAATGAAGTAAACACAGGGAAGAAAAAGGCTGCTCTCGGTAAATTATGTTTAATCAGATGAGAAAAATCAGAATACGGTTAAAAAAACATAATGAGGCATCAGTATGTCTGATTTAAACTAGGGTTAAACTAAGCAATAATTTCGACAATCATTTCAGATATATCCTCAGGGTTTATAGGTCAACACCCTATGGTAGGCTAGGGGTGTCAGTTTGAATTGATGCAATTATCCAAATAAATTAAGTAAAAGTCACTCACTGAAAATATTTAGATAATTAAGAGGAATGACATATAAAAAAATATATCTGTAACTGATACCTATTATAGAAAAACATTATGAATTTTAATCAATATTTTATTGATCAAATTAGTATTTGAGGCATAGTTCAGACCATAGTATCTGCTAAAAAAATAGTCTATTTTCAGAAAAAAATTCCTGGATCAAATAGAAAATTGTCTTCCTTAGAACATATTAACTCTGAATGTGAAATGAATGATTTTAGTGGTATACAATAGGGGTTCCATTTCATTCTTTTGCAAATAAATATCCAGTTTCTAAACACCATTTATTGAAGACGCTTTTTTTCCTAATGGCTATTCTTGGCTCTTTAGTTAAATATAAGGTGACTATACATGCACGAGTTTATTTCTGGGCTCTCTATGCTGTTGCATTGGTCTATGTGTCCATTTTATGCTAAGGCCATACTATTTTGATTTCTACAGACTTGTAATAAAGTTTGAAATAAGGATGTGTCATGTTCCAATTTGAAGAGGATTGCTTTGGCTATTCTGTGATTCCATATAACTTTTTTTTTTTATTTCTATGAAAAATCACATTGGATTTTAGTAGAGATCATATTGAACCTGTAAATGTCTTGAGCAGTATGGACTTCTTAACAATGTTAATTCTTCTCATCAATGAACATGGCACATTGTTCCATTCATTTGTGTCTTCTATTTCCCTCATCAATGTCTCATAATTTTAAGTATACAGCTCTTTCACCTTCTTACATAAAATTATTCCAAGTGTTTTATTTTTGATGCTACTGTAAATGGGAATTCTTTCTTAATTTGTTACTGATAGTTCATTGCTAGTGTATAGAAATGCAACTAAATTGTATATATTGACTTTCAGTTTTGTAACTTTACTGAATTTATATATCATTCTAATAGCTTGTTGGTGGAATTGCTAAGATTTTCTATACATAAAATCACATCATCTGCAAACAGAGATGATTTCACATCTTCCTTTCCAATTTGAATGTGTTTTATTTCCTTTTCTTGCCTTATTGCTCTGGCCAGGACTAGAAGTGGTGAAAGTGGATGCCTTTGTCTTATTCCTAATCTTAGCAGAAAGCTTTCAAACTTTTACTGTTGAAAATGCTGCTAATTGTAGGTTTGTCATATATGGCCTTAATTGTGCTGAGGTATATTCCTTTGATACCCAATTGAGAGTTTGTATCATGAAATGATGTTGAAATGTATCACATACTTTTTCTGCATCTATTGAGATGATCATATGATTTTGAACTTTCATTCTATTATTGTGGTGTATCATTTTTATTTATTTGCATATGTTGAACCATCTTGCATTCCAGGGACAAATACCACTTGGCCATGATGTGTGATCCTTTCAATGCACTGTTGAAATTGACTTGCTAATATTTTATTGAGAATGTCGCATCTATATTCATCAAAGACACTGGCCTGGGATCTTCTTTTCTTATAGTATACATGTCTGGCTTTGGTATCAAGGTAATGCTAACCTCATAAAATGAAGTTGAGAGTATTCCTCTTCAAATTTTTGGAAGCATTTGAGAAGAATTGGTGTTAATTTTCTTTAAATGACAGAATTCACTGGTGAAACAATCCAGTCCTAGACTTTTCTTTATTGGGAGGCTTTTAATTACTGATTTAATCTTTATACACATCGTTGGTCTGTTCAAATTTTCTATTTCTTCATGATTCAGTCTTACTAGGTTGTATGTTTCTAGGAATTTATCCATTTCTTCTAGGATTCTAATGTGTTGGTATATAATTACTCATAGTAGCCTCTTGATCCTTTTAATTTCTATAGAGTCAGCTGTAAATTCTCTTCTAATTTTATGAGTTTTCTTTTTTCTTAGTCTACTTAAAGATAGTTAAGTTTATTTATCTTTTTAAAAAGTCGGCTCTTAGTTTTGTTGATCTTTTTTATTGTTTTCTGGTCTCTATTTCATTTATTTATGCTCTGATCTTTGTTTCTGTCTTCCATCTGCTAGCTTTTGGGCTTTGTTTGTTCTTTTTCTACGTTCTTGATGTGTAAAGTTGGACTGTTTATTTGTGACCTTTTATTTTTCAATGTTGGCATTTATAGCTATATACTTTCCTCTTAGCACTGCTTTCGTTACATAAGTTTTAGTACATTGTATTTCCATTTTCATTTGTTTCAAGCTATATTTTTAATTTTTTATTCTCTTCTTAGATCCATTGGTTTTTAAGAAGTGTGTTCTCTAATTTCTACACATTTATGAATTTTCCAGTTTTCTTCTTGTTATTGATTTTGACTTTCCTACCATTGGGTTCAAAAAAGATACTTTAGGTGTGCTTCCAACCTTTACATTTGTTAAGATTTGTTTTTGACCTAACACATAATGTATCCTGGAGAACATTCCATTTGTGCTTGTGAAGAATGTATATTCTTCTGTTGTTGGATATAATATTCTGTATATATCTGTTTGGTTCATTGGTATAAAGTTTAGTTCAAGCCCATTATTTCCTTATATTTTTTTGAATGGATGATCTAACCATTATTGAAAATGGTGTATTAAAACCTCCTACCTTTATTGTAATGTTGTCTACTTCTCCCTTCAGATGTTAGTATTTGCTTAATATTTTTAGGTGTCCTGATGTCGGCTACATACATATTAACAAATGTGTTATACATATTTACAAATGTATTGGCTTTTTCATCATTATATAATGATCTTCGTCTCTTGTTACAACTTTTGGCTTAAAATCTATTTTCTCCGATATAAGTATAACTATCCCTATTCTTTTTTGGTTTCCAATTACATGAAATATCTTTTCCATCCCTTTACATTTGCCTACATTTGCCCTTAAAGCTGAAGTGAATCTCTTGTTGGCAGCATATAGTTGGGGTGTTTTTAAATCCTTTCAGCCACTCTGTCTTTTGATTTGATAATTTAATACATTTACATTTGAATAATTATTGATATGTGAAGGCTTACTAAGGCTATCTTATTCACTGTTTTCTTGACAGCTTTATAGTTTCCTTGTTCCTTCCTTCCTCTTTTGCTCTTTTTCTTTGTGAATTAATGATTTTCTGCAGTAATATACTTTCTCTTGTGTATCTACTGTAGGTCTTTGCTTTATGATTACCATAAGCCTTATAGAAAACATCATATTAATTGATTTAACATTCTATTTTAAACTGATAACATCTTAAGTTTGATTGCCTATAAAAACTCTACCCATTTGCTGCTATCTCCCATAGTTTGTTTTTGATGTCAATTTTTCCTTTTTTTATATTGTGTATCAATCGATATATATGTAATCATATAGTTATTTTTAAATCGCTGTACTTTAAACCCTCATATTAGAGCTAAGTATATATACCACCATAATAGAGTTTGAAGGCATTCTTAGTCAGACTGTATGCTTACCTTTACTAGTGTATGGTACGTGACATTCTTTTCTTTTTGCTCCTCTAATTAGACGATTTCAAATGACCTATCTCCTAGTTTATTCTTTTGTCTGCTTAGTCAAGTCTGCTATTGAAGTTCTCTATAAAATTTTTCAGTGCAGTCACTATATTCTTCAACTTTAGGAATTTTTTTAAATTTCTACTTCTTTGCTTAACTTCTCATTTGTTCATGCATTGTTTTCCTAATTTCATTTAGTTGTCATTTAGAGCATAAAGAAATGAGGATGTTTGGACTTTGCAAAATGGATTCCATGGGAGCCATGACAGTAATTTCAACTGGCACTTAATGGGAACACCCTTAGCGTGTGACCAGACTGCCCCAAATCACAGAAATGTCAGCCCCCATTTGCAGGAGCCAATAAGTGTGAAGATCCCACTTTGTAAGGTTCATATAAGCTAAACACATTATACAGATAACGCTCCGACCTAACCCAATAGCATCATGGACGGTTGCGCTACAGCCGAAGACTCTGACCTTCTAACCCGTCATAGCCACTGGCTTGGGACCGACACACAGCTCACTGAGTTGCCAGTCAACAGAGCTCACTTTGGAGACGCTAAGGACTTTCATTCCTTCGCTCTGTTGCATAAGACTCTGCACTTCTCCTTTCTGTGTGTTGTATGTTAACCTGCGTGGATACCTGATTGGTTTATCTGAGAAGGTTCCACTCAATAAACCTGGCACTGTGGAAAGGCACAAACGCACTCAAGGATGTTACTTCGGGAGCTGTTTTTCTTGCTCACATTGTCTATCTGTGTTTTCTTGTAGTTTACCGAATTTCCTTAAGAGGATAATTCCGAATTATTTGTTGAACAATTCATAAATCTACATATTTAGAGTCAGTCATTGGTATTTTATAAGTCTCCTATGTTGGTGTCATGTTTCCTTGAAATATCATATTTGTGACCTTTTATTGGTGTTTGTGCATTTGAGGAAGTATATCTTCCAGTGTTTGAAGACTGGCTTCAGCAGGTAAATCCCTTCAGAGTCAGCCCACCTAGAGACTATGGGTAGGTCATCTGGTGGTATCTGAGGGTGGGCTTGCTGCCAGAGTCCTTGGGCAGGCAGGTCTGGTGCCTGGGTCAGCAGGAACCAGTCTGGTATTAGGGAGCCTGGTTTCATGGGAACCGGCCTGGAGGCTGGGGCAATGGGAGCTGGTCTGGCCCAAGGGTAAGTCTAGAGCCTAGAGTCATGGGAATAAAACTATAAATTGAGGTCTGGGGGCTTGTCCTGATGGTGGATTCTGCAGGAGCCAGTTTGGTTCAGTGGCAAGCTGGGAGCCTGGGTCTGTGGGAACCGGCCTTGAGGCTTGAACCTGGGAGCTGGTCTGGCACTGAGAGGGCCCAGGAGCCTGTGTTTGTGGGAGCCTGTCTGGAGTCTAGAACAACGAAGGCTGAACCTCTTGCTGGGTGGGTTGGGGGCCTCTGCTACAGGAACTGGGCTGGTGTTGGGATAAGTCAAAAGTCTGGGTCTGTGGTACTTGGCATGGTGCTGGACTGGCCTGGGAGCCTAGGTTCACAGGAGCCCACCTAAAGTCTGGGTTCATGGGGGATGACTGAGAGTCTGTGGCCAAAGAAGCCACCTATGGCTGTGAGCGCTGGCCACTGCTGGGATGTGCTAATAGCCTGGATTTTCAGGAGTCCACTGAAAGCGTGGTACCATAGGAGTCAAATGGGGCCATGGGAACCTCATGGGGCCACTGAAGCTAGCAGGTGCCTGGGTGAGCCAAGGGCTCTGGGTTTGTGGGAGGCTGCAGGAAGCCACCTAAGGCCTCAAGAATTTGTCTGTTGCTGGGGTGGGCCAGGTCTGGGGTTTACAATAAAGATGGGCACTCTATTCTTTCTCCCATAGGTAAGGTATCTCCATGCTGTGCTACCTGGATTTGGAGGAGAGATCATGGGGTTAATGTGAATCTCTCTTTCCCATCTGCCTCAGTGCATCTTTTTAAATTTCTGTGCTTTCTCCAGTGCTGTAATCCCTCACCTGGAATCTTTAGCTCTTGTAAAAGTATTTTTATGTTTATTTGTTTATTTGTTTTGGAGGTGGGTGAGCACTAGAAATACTTATGCTGCCATTTTTCAGATATCTCACCTCCCTTCTCATTTTTTTTTCTATTACACTTTGCACTTCAATTAGCCACCATAGATATTTATTGGAGACTTAAAGCTAAGAATTGGGGATTTGAGGTTCAAGCAAATACTTTATTATAAGAGGATTACATTAAGCTCACTCTTCCCTAGTGACTGAATTTGTAGATCAACAGAGACATTGGAGACAGCTAAAAAGGTGGCAAAAGAGTGGAGTGAGAAGTGAGTGCATGTGTGAAGAATGATGTTTAAAGAAGAGAGGTGTTGTGTTTAGCAGCGACAACCTCAATCTCAATATGCCTTAAAACCATCATTAATAAAATTAGGCCAATCACATTTAATTCTCAAAACTTTTCTTAGAGAAAGCTGTGGGTCTTTTCTTAGTGAAGCTGTTGGAAATGATGGAAAAGTGTTTCAAATAGCTGTGGATTCCCATCAAGATAAAGGAGCAGATACAAGTACTGCAGTTGCCAAAGTACACAGCCCTGCCCTGGATAGCTACGGTGCTTGCTACTATTCCTAATTATATTTCCTACAATAACTGCAGTGGTATTCCCTCTAAAGCTTCTGAGGAAGAAAGCCATGAAACACTTTCCCATACCAGACCCTTGACTCTCACTTCCATTCTCTGGTCCACTGCTGCCGGATGGGAGCCCCAGCTTGTGGAACATTGTCCAATAGCACATAAGCCTGTCGCAACTTAAACAAAAAGTATGTTGGCATTTCACTGGAGTTTATTACACATTTCCCCACAGAAACTATGTCTGAAATAGCAAGTTATTACTGTTCATTAACATAATTCTAAAAGTAAGTTATAAGAGATGACCGTGAGTTCAGTGTCGGAACCTAAATACCACAGAGTACTTTTTATAAAGTAAAGATTTTCTTAGTTGCCAATAACTATCTATCAAATACAATTTTGGAACATACACTGTTATGAGGTTGGTATCCATAGCAACATTACTCTTTTTTCTGGGAAACTTCAGGAACCTAAGGAAAATGCATGAAACAAATATCCTGAGAACTGCAGCTACCATTGCCATACCCCACGGCCTCACAGTTTCCCCTACTCCTCCCAGTATTTGATTTCCTACTCCCTACAGGACCACCACAGATCTCTGTTCCATTCTTCTCCCTTTTCTCTAGACCCTTCTGCTCACACATCTTGTACATGGCCACTCTGTCCGTCAGTGACTTTCCCTCCTTGACACAAACTTTCAGTTTTAACCTCTGCTGCAAAAGGCAGGATCTGTGTCTTGCTTCAGATTCATGGTAGATAAGCTGCTTCATCAGTGGCCATGCAGTGGATCCATCGATCTTGGGCAATAGGTTTACCACACCATTCTCTCAGTATATACCTATTTTACAAAAGAATTAAACAATGGACATTGCCTGTAGAATCAGACCTTGCGAGGAGGGTGTGTAAGTAGAAGATCTGGGTCGTGTGATATACTCTAACATAAGCAATCATCCCATAGAAGGACAGTGAGCAGGGAAAAAAAATCTAATACCTCTGAAGAATACTGAACTAGTAAATTCAAAAGCCAAAAGCACCACACTTCTGTCATTCTTTCAGTGTGTGATCAGCTTCCTGAACAAAATCCTTTACTGTCTAGTAACTCACTCATTGCAAAAATGTAATAGATACAAGATAATTATAATAACACACACTACCTATGTTCACCATCATTCAGGAATGTTTGATCATTTTTATGAAGCTATTCTTTTACTGCAACAGCTTTCCTGATCTAGAGATTTACCATTCCTTTCTTGGAGCCAGGTTGACCTCTTTCACTTCCACTAGGCAGCTCCTTAAGGAAGAAAAGCAAGGTTCTTTTTGCTGTGATGAATTAAATTCTTCTTCTGTCAAAGTAGTTTTAAAAAGATACAAATCTCAAAACTCTTGATGTCTGCAATAACCTCTTTTTATTTAAAGCTCCTGATTAGACTATGTAATAGCTTGGCTTAAAAATACACAAAGAAATTCTTTAGGATATTACCCAAACTCATTAGTATGGTTTGCAATAACTTGGCCTTAAACACATTTTCAACCTCACTTCTCTTAACTTTGTCTCATAAAACCATTGACCCACTGAAAATAAGCCATGCTTTTTATGCTCACTCCCACTGACTTCTGTCACTTTGTCTATGTAGTTCCCACTACTTGGAATGAACCAAATCCCACAACAGCTCCTCACTTTTCTAAGTGCCACCTATGATTAAGGTCTAGCAAAAATGTCACATTTCACAAGGTCTTTTGCAATCACTTTATACGGACATAATCTGATTGAAACGTCCCCCTATAATTTATTTCTTAGTATTTATTGTGTTTTATATCAAGATATTAGTTAAATAGAAAAAAATTTCAGATTCATTTGTGTATCACTGTAGTGACATTTATTTTACATATTAAATGGTGAAAAGCTATCTATTCTCTGAAAAAAAAATGAGTTTATAAACAACTAGGTTTAATCTTTGGCTTATGAAGTACTAAAATTTGTTGATCAATTAGAAACAAAATACACAACTAAAACTTCAGTGTGATTTGGAACAATTTCCATTTTCAAATTGTCTTTTTTGTGATGTTCACGTATAGCAGAATTTATCTATATACATCTTTTAGTGTGCCCCCACTCCAATGTCACCCAAACTACGATCATGATTTTCTGTTGGGCTTCTGATTTAATCATGTTTTTTTTTTTTTGGTTTGTTAGTTTGTTTTGTTTTGTTTTATCTTCCTAAATCATGGTGCAAGAACAGAAGTAAGATTTGTAGACTTGTGCCTCACAGTATTAATATCCATTGTATTGTCTACCCATTTTCTTTTAGCGCAAAGAAAATTACATATGCTTTTCTTTTTTAGATATTCATGGTAGTAGTACCATTCTTCCTTTTCATTATTATTAGGATTTTGTCCCCTTTTTACTCTACTTCCCACCTTTATCCATTGTGAAACAAGAGTAACAGCAACTTGAACTCTACCCACTTCACCTCTTCCTCTGTAATAACTAATGTAGCAGTTTACTCCATTTAGCAGCCTAATCTGTATACACTATAATTCACTCATGCCTGCATATAATGGAGACGTTTTCAAGTGTAATCATAGAAGCCTCTAATAATAAATCTCATTCTAAAGAAAAGAGGGTGAAAATATGTAAATATAGTTCAATGCCATGAGCCAGGTCTGACTAGAAGAATAACTGGACCACAGTTCATGGTCTAGCACTTAATACAGCCCTTCTCTTCTGGGACTCATACCTGAATCCTGGAAAGAGGAATTGCATTAAAGCATTAAAACTAAGAGCTGTTTTACAGAAATATCTATCAGACACTGAAAGTACAAGGCAAATCTGAATAGTGCCTGAAGTGAGATTACACAGAAAACCCTCCTTGCAGAATGGCATTTCTCACACAGCAGACATCAGTACTTTAGGGCAGGCATGGTTACATCTTTGGTGCCTTTGTCCCAGTCGATGACATAAAACATCATCACAAACCCCTGAACTGAAATAAATGATCCTGACAGTAGGAGATGTGGTATCCAAAACAATTTGCCATGTAATTCCTTTCTTGGAGGTGACCTAAACTAACTGGTGAGGCATAGAAGGTGACTAAATAACAACCCTTAGTTGATGTGCCCAAGGGGGAAAAAAAAAAAGCAATACAACATCTTGGTTTATTGTCTTTGCATGCAAACACTACATAAACTCAGTTTTCTTCTCAAACATTGTCCTCTCTTTCCTTCATAACTAACCTTCTAGAAAGAGTAAACTACATTTCTCTTTCTTTATTCATTCCTCATACATTCTCTAACCTCTTGCAATCTGATTTTTTCTCCCATCACTCCACGGACATATTCAAACTAAGACACCATTAGATTTTGGGGGCATAAGTCAATCCCCTCTTTTCAGCTTTCATTCTATTCATTTGCCATGTGTTGTTTACATCATGGCATCTTTTTAAATTCCTTCCCACCCTTTCTTCTATGGCTTCTTTTACTTACCAATCAACCTCATTTAGTTCAATTAACGTCTTCTGGTTCTCTGAGATAATGCTCATGAATTACCTGACATCATCTATTTGCTTTCTACATTCAATATTCAAGGTTCTAACACATGATATGCCAGCACAAATTCTTGGACATCCCATGAATATAACTGCCTCCTATACCTTGCTGACTCTCAAAATTACATACCTTCTTTACATGTCTTGGTTGACTTCAGAACAAAATTTTAGCTCTTTGGTGAGGGAATACAGATGCTTCACTCTCAAACAGTAAGAAAATAAAATTAGACACTATCTGAAATTACCCTCCTCCTTCTCTCCATTTTCCTCCTCCATTCTTCATCCTGTTCACAGTATTACCATCCACCAATGATTTAAATTAAAAAACTGGGGCAATTCTCAATAACTCCTTTTTCTAATGCTATTCACTCATTCCTACTAATAATGACAAATCTGTACATTTTTCCTCATTTTATCATTTTCAAATTAAAATATGTGCTTTATTACAAATAAAGCTGTTTGGTAAAACTGGCTTCGGACTTTGGCAATAGCAGGTTTTCTACTGCTCCTTTCTCATCTATTCCTTCATTTGCACAGGGGTCAAAGGCAGCCTCCCTCATTCAGTAGTCTCTACCTAGCTTAGTTTACATCATGGCACAGAGGAAGCTCTTAGGCAGGCCATGTGGTCTTCTCAATAATATATAAGCATGTTAGATATTGTTATAATCATTTTGCCATCGGATTATATAGCACTGTATAATAAATAAAATAAGTATAAATGTAATAAATATATGTATAACTATCATAATACAAGTTCAAATCCAGGTCCAACAACCTATGCATCAACCAGGAACATCTGTGTGTGTGTCCCAAGCATCAAATTCACTCTATTCCTTGTCTGGAGTGCCTCTTCTGTCATCTCTCTTTCCTCCTTGCTACTCTTCCAGTTCTGTTCCTCTTCAGAGTTCACCCAGACTATTGGAATAGGCTCCTAACTGTTGGCCATTTCTCCTGTTTCTGCTAGTCTACTTATGGTCCCCACATTTATTCACATTGATCATTCAGTTTAGACTGCTCTCAGCAAAGTCTCTACACAGAAAAATCTACCAACTTTTTCAAAGCTCAGGCCAAGAGTTATCTATTCTGGAAAACCCTACTGAAAACCCTCCACAAATAATAAAGTCTGTACTCCTCTATGCCATCACAACACTTTGGTAAATTGTTTAGCAAATTATATGTGCCCCCAATTGTGTTGTGAATGATCTTTACTATCTTTATATAGCCAATATGTAGCACATCTGCCACAGAGTGAGGGCTTTGTAACTATGTAATGAATTGAAATAAATCTTGCCAATTCTGTGGATAACTGGGAATAGCGAATCACACAACTATTCACCTCAACAAAATATCCAGTGAGAGGTGGAATTGAAAAACCATTAAATGTAAACGAATTGGAGCTCTCTATTCCCAAAGTCGTTTCCTTTAGGTGCTCATCTTTCATTTCAATTTTCTGTACTTAATATCCAGATTTTTAACACAACACATATAAGCATAACTTTTACTTTCAATGAATATGTTTTTCTAATTAAAACTAACATTACAAAATTCAATTAAAAACAGTGCATAAGCTATATCTGAAATAATTAATAAGATTCAGCTAATTAATATTACAACTTTATTGTTGGTCTCATTAAGATACTTACAAGGAGGCCATAAGAATTATCCCTTCTGTGACTGACTTAAATAAAAGAAAACCTATCATGTATTAATATGTCAACTATTCCTATTGCATCATGGAATGTTTACAACTCTAAAATAAAATCTTAAAGCAGTAGTAAATAGAGAGGCAGTTTTGGGATACATACTAGAGAAAGTAGTACATATGTAATCCATAGTAATACTTAATTTTAATTTATTTTATCTTCATTAAAATATAATCAGTATTGTCAGAATAAAAGCATTCATCCCTTCAGCTTGTCAATACGATGCATTCTCTCTCACGTTATCATTTTATAAAGTGTTCACAGCTATAATGTTCAAGAATTAAAAAATATTTAAATTACTAGGCCAAAAAATTTACCACTGACAAAGCTCTTTTATAATTATGCAAGTTATATATTTTGGCTTTAACTTATAACTTCTTCATTGTGATTTTTATAATGCCAGAAACATTTTTATATTTCTTTCATCTTGGTGAAACATTTTGCTGTGCCTATGACTTAATTATAACAGTTGTAGAAGTAATTTAAAAAGGCCAATGTGTCATATTGGACATTTATATGTATACTATAGTTACTTACATTTTTAATAGACTGCCAGGGCTTTATTTTCAAATGTGATACTAATATACACAGAAGTAAATGTCACAGAATTTTCTTTTAATGTCAAATGTTTGGGTTTTTTTAAATCTACTTATTGTGATGGGCATTTAGTTTCTTATTTTAAGGTACCTTAAGGTACTTTCTCTGGATTAGTAAGTAGCCAACACATAAGAAGACTTAGATCTTAAATGATAATAGATGACACACAAAATAATTTTTGACTTCAAAATTATTGATAGATTGATTCTATAAGTAGTCTACCAAACTCCTAATATTATTTAGAACCACAGAATATCCATTTAAGCCAATGCATTTTACTATGCTTTGTATAAATCCTTCAATCAAGCGTAGATATTGTTTGAAAATGCTGCCTACTATTTCTTTTAACTGCCCATAAGTCTTCTCTAGTGATTATGAAGACAGAAATAATTAAAAGAAAAATAGCAAGAAGAGAAAAAGAAGTCAATACATTGAGCCAAAGGACATTATGATACAAATTTGGATAACTCAAATACTTGTTGGTTTCCTAGTTTACATAAATTGTTTTTCATATCTAACATTAACTAAATCAATCAAAGATCATCATGAGATTTTCCAGTCAGTTATTTCCTGCTATCAAATTATAACTCTTTAGCAAATAGCTAGTTTTATAGTTTTACATTTATAATTTTTACAAAAATAATATATTATAAAACTAGGTGAAAATGTGAGGAAATAAAAATATAGATAACCACTTAGATTTTTTGCTGAGTCTTATTATTATTACTTTTCTACATAGCATAGTTTTACTTTCAGACTTTAAGAGAACTTCTAGCCTTTATGTGTTCAGTCAATAAGATGTTCTGTCACTAGGGTTAATATGCACAGCACAATTGTCCTCATGCTGGTACCAAAAGTGGGATGTTGCCTTAATTAAATAAAAATAATTGTTTTGCCTTAGCAGTCATGTATCTGGTGCCAAGGAATTAATATTGGTTGCTGGCAAGGTAATTTTCCACATTGTGCCAAGGCTAAATTTGGCAAGACTCTTACATGGAGGGCAAAATGTATGCTCGAGTACTTAGTAAAACACAAGAAACATTATGTACATGTAACACATAAGCAAATATATACTTATATGTATATATAACCATTATAACTTATTTGAGACATAAGGGAAGTTCATATAAGTTGATAGAAACATCACCAAATACTATTAAGATTTACATTATAAATAATAATATTCACTTTTTTATTAAATATTTTCTCCTTGAGTTTGTTTTTAATATGTGGAGCTATAGCTTGGCTTATTTAAACAACTATTTAAAAATTATACATCCAAGTATAGTCTACTTTAAGTAGTCTCTGTGATATTAACAGTCAATGAGCAGTAATGATTTCAAAGGAATTGAGCATGAGTATATTAAAATCTTTATGACAACCCTCTGACTTAGATTCATCCCCATTTTCAAAATAAAGCACAGAAGGATTGGCTGATTGGACCAAAGTTAAGCAACTAATAGATAAAGACTAAAACCCAGTCAGTTCACTTCTACTCCAAAGTATAAAGTGTCTCTGTATTATATGAAACAAAAATAAATCTAATGAAAATTCAGAGATAACAGAAAGTGGCTTGATTGACAGCAGCAGGCCTCCTTCCATCTCTCTCTCATTATGATATCACAGCTTATAGAATTCCCAGCACAAATATCACCAAGGCCTGTGAGAAAGGGAGGGAAATTAGTGTGCTATTACTAATTTATTGCAAATTCCAATACCTAATGATATATTTTATGTATAATCTCATTACTATTTTATATAAATAATCTGTACAAAGCAAGATTCTGAGGATGTTTGACATATGGTGGATTGTATTCTTTCAGAGTAAAGAAAAAAGATATAGCAATGTAAGTTTAACAAAATGTTTAAATAGGCAGTTTGTGAAAAGTAATCTCCAGAAACACTGCTTATTTTTATGTTTTCTGGAAAAAAAAAAAAAAACTCGCTATCATTTCATTCTCTGTTGCATCACAAGCTTTGGAGATGGACAAGCAGACCTGGTATTTAGTGTGGGACTTGCCAGTTAATAGCTGTCTTGCTGATGAGTAAATTACTGAAGAGTAAACCATAGTGATTTTGTTTCTATTTATAGAGAAGGACACTATTTTACAAGATTTTTGTGGAAATTGAATTTCAATGTATAGGGAGCACATATTACAGAGCTGAGCTTCAAAGAAGGAACTCAGAAAAGTGTTATTATTATCTGGCAGTTTGCTATACATTAAGGGGCTGCAAGGAAAACAATGATTTTTAAGATCCTTATCTTGAACATAAATTGCTCATGTTACATTCCAAAAATCTAGTGTGTAAATATAATGTTCTTCCTTGAAATGTCTGACTCACTGTAACACTAAGATGTTAAAGTTGTTTTCATTAACAGGGAAAGCCAGCTTGCTTAAGCTCCATGACAGAGAGTATACTATGAGTTAATCAGCTTATTCTGTATAGTGCATAAGTGCCTGTTGTATATCAACATATCTGTTACTGATTTGAGTTGAAAATTCAAAATTGTGTCTTCGAGTTTTGTCTCTTTTGTTTTTGCTTTTAGTTTTATGTCCCACATATGAGTGAAATCATATGATTATCAAGTTTTTCCACAGTTACCAGAAGGAAAAGTAAGGAGGAGACGAAGTAAAAAATGGTAAAGAGGGTCAAATACATGGTGACAGAAGGAGATTTGACTCCGTGGTGAACACACAATGCAATACACAGATGATATATTATAGAATTGTACACTTGAAATCCACATAATTTTATTAACCAATGTTGCTCCAATATATTTAATTTAAAAAATTCAAAATTGTCTTTAATCAGCAGAGTAGGAGGGTCACAGAATGGAAGAAGGCCAGAATGGCACAATGGTTTCAATTTTGTTGCCATTAACAAGTGATCGATGATGGCAGGCTCAAGTGCTCTTTGTGACAGATTTGACTGACCACTTTTGTTCCACTGAAAAAAACTGCTATGATCAGTCATGTCTGCCAAAGAAAAAGAAAGCAAATGAGAATCCTTAATGTTTGTTTTTGGAGCTTATTACTAATTCAAAAATGTAATATGAGAATGAGAAGACAAAAAAACAAAACAAACCAAAAAAATAACCAGTGCTCTCCACTATGATATTCATTATTAATAGATAAGACATCTACTGGATGCCCATTTGATTTCTGAAAGTGAATCTACCATTAACTAACAAAAGGCAACTCTACACTAGTACACACGCCTGACAATCATGTTCAGAGTGTATCCTTAAGGACATGGGTTAAAAGCTCTACCAGCATGATGTTAGATCAATAAGAAACTTCTTGGACCTTTTTTAATGTATAAAATAATGATAATATTTACCTCAAAGCCTTGCTTTGAGAATTTAACAACAATGTTTAGCATAGCGTTAGGCACATACACAAAAAACACTTGATATATGGTTACAATCATCATCATGAACATTAAGACAGCTTCGAGTGTGCATGTGTGTGGGAATATATATGGATTTAGTTTTGGTTGATTGCTTCTTTCCTGTATTTTCAAATCAAGAGTAAAGCTTTAATATTGGTCGTGAGATAAGGAACTAGAGTTGAGAGTTAGAGAGCAATTTAAACATTTCACTCAGAAATTGCTCATGAGGTAGACTTTCAAATATAGAGGCTTTTCACAAAATTTACTTCTTGGGATAATAGCCTCAAATTTTCAACTTTAGGATAAATTGTGGCACTTCAGGAAATGACATCACACACTTGGCTTTGAAATAATCAAGTCAAACAACTTGATTTTAAAGTAGAATTATATTGTTTTAAATGAGTTATCACAAATAACATCCTCCTATCTTTTTGCAATATGGAAAGCTGAGACCTACACCCAATAACTCAGATGACAAATACATAAGAAATAATTGAGGCAAAGCTTTTATTATTTTTTTATCATCCAGATCATTAATTCTACCTTCTCGTTTTCTTTGTATGTACAGATTTTTTTGAGTCCCATTAAACCATTTCTAGCCCACATTATTTTTACAAAGAGAAGTCTATTTTCTGAACTTCCTTGAGTGAAGGTTTTCTAGAGCAATTTGCCTTTCCCTGTGGATATCTGAGAGGTCACACTGAGAATAAAATTAGCAAGTGTACAATAAAAGCTAAGAAAAGTTAAAATGAAAAACCTAAGCATTTTTATGTTAAATGAGAGAGAAGCTGGGAAAAAAGCTAACAGTTTGTAAAGATCATATTCTCATCCTGGAGAGATCATAAATTTGCCCTTCAAGGTAATAGGGAGGTACCAGTTTAAATTTTCAAGCAAGAGTTGATTTTCATGCCAAGGTCATATTGTCTATGAAAATCAACTTCTAGAATAAATAAAGCCCTGGCAGACATGAAAAGACTACTAAAATATAAGGATGCCTGAATGCGTATGTGTACTGTGTAGAGCCTCAGAAATCTGAAATAGTTGTTACTCTGAAGAAGTGAGAAAGTGGGTAATTTTTGTATTTACGTATTTCAGAATAGCATATATTATTATTATATTCAGCGAAATCACTAAAATTGATCTAATAACATCAGTGCATGCACATACACAGAGCTAGCCTCTATTAAAGCATGCGTGATAAGCAGTTGGCATGACACACTGTTTGCTATTTCTCTTGCCTCCAAATATCCCACAGTAGTGCAGAGATTACAGGAAAGAAGACTGTTGAGAATTAAGATTCTAAAATTTTCAGGGCCAACTTTAGGAGAGTCTAACTATTGATCTGAAAATCCATTGTACCAGAGAGAGAAAGGCCAATGTGTTTATTAGTCTTTACCTTTTACAGCAGTGTTCGATGAACTGTGAGACATGACCCCTCCAAAGGTTATCTAATAGTTTAGTGGTCATGAAACAAGTGTCTTGAAAACTGCCAGAATTGAACAGATAAATTTTTAAAATTATAGCGCAAGGCATGTGGTATTTTTTAAATTTTATTTCAGGTGTGTGTGTTTGAGAAAGAGAGAGAGAGAGAGAACTTAACTGTGATGCAAAATGTATTTTTTATTGTGCGTTGAAGGGGAAAAACTATAAATACGGATCTGGATAATAAAACTGAGGGATAACTAAATTTGAAAGAAAACAGCCATTTCTCCACCTTCATCCTTTCACTTATTAGAATTTTTCCCCTTTCTTTAAGATTGAAGTGACCTAAAAGCATTCCCCCTACTCCCTTCACTCAACTTCCTACTGATTGAAGGACTACTTCATATTCTGCATCGTGGAATTTTCTGTTAGAAAACCACTGATAATGCTGAAGCAGGAGAAGGGTCGAGAGAGAGAAGTACACAGAGATGGGATATATGTGGAGTGGCGGGGAGATAGGGGACAGAGCCTGAATTCCACACCTGTGTGGCAAAGATAAGTGAGTTTTGCATGAACCAGAGGATGCTGTAAAAGTTATGTTGGGATTCGCACACTGTGCATACCCACGAGTGGACAGCAAACTGGGAGGAGTTCCCTTTTGTGACAGGAGTTCCCATCTGTGTTATTGATGGCTCTTGGCAGAAACTGAGTCACTATGCCAAAAAATCCTGAAGGAAAGACTCAAAGTCCCTAAGGACTATCAAACATACCCACAAAGGGAACTCACATTAGATTGTTTCCCATAAAGTAGAACAGAGGGAGGAAAAATAGGGAACAGAGGAAGGGGGTGAGCAAATCACAGACCTCAGGCCCAAAAGACACCAATGGAGTCAAGTCTAGCCTCCACCAGGAAGGTTGGGAGAGAAAGCTAATAATCACACACGGGACTACATCTTTAGTCTATATTCTGGAACCAGTACTTACTTAAAAAAAAAAAAAATTAGATTCTTTAAATAACAAA
>NW_011888798.1:13728650-13732228 GCF_000151845.1 Pteropus vampyrus | reverse complement strand
GCAAGGCATGTGGTATTTTTTAAATTTTATTTCAGGTGTGTGTGTTTGAGAAAGAGAGAGAGAGAGAGAACTTAACTGTGATGCAAAATGTATTTTTTATTGTGCGTTGAAGGGGAAAAACTATAAATACGGATCTGGATAATAAAACTGAGGGATAACTAAATTTGAAAGAAAACAGCCATTTCTCCACCTTCATCCTTTCACTTATTAGAATTTTTCCCCTTTCTTTAAGATTGAAGTGACCTAAAAGCATTCCCCCTACTCCCTTCACTCAACTTCCTACTGATTGAAGGACTACTTCATATTCTGCATCGTGGAATTTTCTGTTAGAAAACCACTGATAATGCTGAAGCAGGAGAAGGGTCGAGAGAGAGAAGTACACAGAGATGGGATATATGTGGAGTGGCGGGGAGATAGGGGACAGAGCCTGAATTCCACACCTGTGTGGCAAAGATAAGTGAGTTTTGCATGAACCAGAGGATGCTGTAAAAGTTATGTTGGGATTCGCACACTGTGCATACCCACGAGTGGACAGCAAACTGGGAGGAGTTCCCTTTTGTGACAGGAGTTCCCATCTGTGTTATTGATGGCTCTTGGCAGAAACTGAGTCACTATGCCAAAAAATCCTGAAGGAAAGACTCAAAGTCCCTAAGGACTATCAAACATACCCACAAAGGGAACTCACATTAGAATGTTTCTCATAAAGTAGAACAGAGGGAGGAAAAATAGGGAACAGAGGAAGCGGGTGAGCAAATCACAGACCTCAGGCCCAAAAGACACCAATGGAGTCAAGTCTAGCCTCCACCAGGAAGGTTGGGAGAGAAAGCTAATAATCACACATGGGACTACATCTTTAGTCTATATTCTGGAACCAGTACTTACTTAAAAAAAAAAAAAATAGATTCTTTAAATAACAAAAAGTGCCTAAAATACGGAACCAGACTACCTTTCAGAAAGCACATGGGAGCAATCATTAGAGAGGATAATGCTCCCATCAGTTTCAATTGAACTGCATGTAAACAAACATCATACACATACACACACGCCCATACCCCTACACAGACACACCTACATGATTACAAAAATTCTCTAAGTTGTTTGAAAGATCTCCTTTGATTTTGTATGACAAATAAATTCTGTCATTGTAAGCTTTTAAAATATGACAGTCATCACTCATTTGCTTGCATTTAAAAAATTTTTTTAAAGTCATATAGTCAAGATTGATTATAGACACAATCAATAAAGTTGCTAAGATTTTTATATCTATGACTCAGCTCTGGTCCCTACTAGCAATTGCAACACATTAAGTTATTTAACTTTCCTGAGTCTCAAATTGCCCCATATATGAAATGGAATTAACAAACCTACATCCCAGGGTGGTGGTTCTAAGGACATCTAATGTATGCATAAAATACTCAGCGAGGCTGTACATATTAACTACTGAATAAACAGCAGCTGCTATTATGATTACCAGGAAATATTAATGCTGTACAGATTAAGAGCTCAAAATGAGTATATTCACTCCATTCAATATGCATTTTAGGGAGCTTGTCATGTACGGTGATTATGAAAGGAATCAAATTAGCTCCCTTGCCCATATGAGGATAATGCAGAATGTGCACTGATATACACTTATGGCAGAACATCTTTCATAACAGTGGGTGCATGACAATTTGCACACATGTGCAGAGAAGGAATAAAGCACATAACACTGAGGAAATCACAGAAGGCTTCAGGTAGTCTGAAACCAAAACTGAAGGCTGAAGTATCTGCCGAGTTCAGAGGGTCAGCTGAAATAGAGTAAGCAAAATAATTAAATGATAAGGGATAATGTGGCATTTGGGGGGACTATCCTCTCACATTGGCATCCCCAGATTTATTCAGTGACTTTTCCTTACATTCAGTGACTTTATATATATTGTATTTAAAACTCAGAGCTTGTGTTTCGGAGTTTTTTTTTGAAAAAAAGGTGAAGCTCAGAATAGTTCTATTAGAAGTAACTATGAGTTAAACTCAAGTCTCTGAGAGCGGAAAGCACACTTTTAAAAAATACTGTCTCCCAAAGGGAGGTTCAGTTGTGTTGGAGTCGAAGGGCACTGGGCTAGAAGGTTGGGCTACAGTTCTTAAAAGCTAATGTGTCAAGTGTGACTCAGTCCATTGAAGGCCAATGACACAGAGTTAGAACAAACAACAATAAAAGATACTAGACATTAAGAATTCTTGTGTCAGCCTAAGTATCTAGTCTTGATCGAAGTGGAATGAGAAATGTTGGAGGCAAGGGCCCTCTGTGGATACACATGCAGGATTCTAGGCCAGGGATTCTAAACTTTGGTGGGTATCAAAATCACCCAGAGAATTTGGTAAATATACACTGGCCCAAGCCCTAGTTTACTTTGACAGCCTAGACTACTATGTGCATTACTGACTCTCCAGATGATTCTCATACCAACACAGTTTGAGGATCACTGGTCTAAAGAAGATAATGTGGGCTCAACCTAAAGTAATGGCTGTGGGTGTATGAGAAAGGAACACTGAGAGTTACAGAAAAGAATGAACTACAAGACGGGATTAATTCATTGATTTCTACTTCTTAGATAAAGATTTTGAGGCTAGAGCTTGTTCCAAACAGAAGGTATAGAAAATTATTTCTGGTGAGATTCACTGCGTGATAGTGATGCAATGAAGAATAGAGGAAATTCTCCTGAATTAAGGTATAGAGCTCTTGTATCTTTTGAAACTCTTCCATTCAGTCACCATTCAGGAGATGGGTGTCTTCAGAAAAATGAGGTGCTAGGACTAGGATGATTTCTAAAGTCACTTCAAACTCTAAATGTAGATATAACGTACAAAAAACTTAAATATTAATATGAATCATAGTGTAAAATAGGTACTAGAAAGATTTCATGGGAAAATGTGAGAAATATCACAAAAGCAACAAAAAGATTACAAACATATATACCATAAAATAAAATACACATTTATAAGTAAAATGCATGTTATGATATTTTCATATAGAATGGAATAAAGGTAAAATAATATGCCCATTCTTGTTTTAAACTATTACATTTAGAACTATTTTTCTATACTTCATAACCTTAGATTGGTAATTTTATGTAATTTATTTTTTAGTGTATAAAACCATGCTACTTTTTTTTCTCCTAGAGAATTTCAAATTTTCAGTTTTAACTCTAGTTGAAACACAGTTTATACAAACTACTAAAAGTAGAGAACTCCCTGGAAGGATATGGGCTAGTTCAAATAATAATTGGTTTTCATTTTCTTTGTTCTGAACATTGAAATTTTTTTTCTCATCCACTTCATAGCCTCAGCTTGCTTCTCCTTGGTTAACTAAATTAACTAACTTTGGTTTAACTTTTAAAACTTCCAAGTTGAGTATCACTGGTTCTCAATCTTTGGCAGACATTATGTATTGAAAAAATACTATCGCATTTCTTTTCCAGAGAACTATAAGCAAAATTAGAGCTCTATAGATTTTCCTCCTGATATTTTTTATGTGTCTATAGTTTCAAAATTTTCACAATTAATTTGATACCAAAAAAAGCATCTCAAAAAAGTGT
>NW_011888798.1:13726316-13728600 GCF_000151845.1 Pteropus vampyrus | reverse complement strand
TCACCATTCAGGAGATGGGTGTCTTCAGAAAAATGAGGTGCTAGGACTAGGATGATTTCTAAAGTCACTTCAAACTCTAAATGTAGATATAACGTACAAAAAACTTAAATATTAATATGAATCATAGTGTAAAATAGGTACTAGAAAGATTTCATGGGAAAATGTGAGAAATATCACAAAAGCAACAAAAAGATTACAAACATATATACCATAAAATAAAATACACATTTATAAGTAAAATGCATGTTATGATATTTTCATATAGAATGGAATAAAGGTAAAATAATATGCCCATTCTTGTTTTAAACTATTACATTTAGAACTATTTTTCTATACTTCATAACCTTAGATTGGTAATTTTATGTAATTTATTTTTTAGTGTATAAAACCATGCTACTTTTTTTTCTCCTAGAGAATTTCAAATTTTCAGTTTTAACTCTAGTTGAAACACAGTTTATACAAACTACTAAAAGTAGAGAACTCCCTGGAAGGATATGGGCTAGTTCAAATAATAATTGGTTTTCATTTTCTTTGTTCTGAACATTGAAATTTTTTTTCTCATCCACTTCATAGCCTCAGCTTGCTTCTCCTTGGTTAACTAAATTAACTAACTTTGGTTTAACTTTTAAAACTTCCAAGTTGAGTATCACTGGTTCTCAATCTTTGGCAGACATTATGTATTGAAAAAATACTATCGTATTTCTTTTCCAGAGAACTATAAGCAAAATTAGAGCTCTATAGATTTTCCTCCTGATATTTTTTATGTGTCTATAGTTTCAAAATTTTCACAATTAATTTGATACCAAAAAAAGCATCTCAAAAAAGTGTAACAAATAAATTATTACCATATCTTGGGGGTTTTAATAGAATTTTTAAAAATATGATTCATTTTTCATTAAGTGCAATGCTTACTAAAATGTAAATATTTCCAAGTAATATAAAATGCTTTTTTAAAAACCTCTCTTTCCAAAGACTAAAATCATGAGAGCTTATTAGAAAAATCTTAAAAATAAGTAAGTAAAAGTACACAAAATAATAACTGGTCAAAGTGCTAAGATAATGCTAGTGTTCATGGCAGGAACACTACCTACAACATAAAAAGAAATCATAAAATGGCCGAAGAAACTGTTATATCCATTGAGATGTTACTCAGCTATAAAAGAAATATACGACTGACAACATACAACAGCATGAATGAATTTCAAATTCAATATGTTAAGTTAAAGAAGCCATTTATTAAAGGCTGTATATTATATGATTTAATTAATATGGCAATCTGGAAAGAGCAAAATCATAGAGACAAAAGTATATCAGTGCCCATCAAGAACTGACAGTCAAGAAAGGGTGACTAAAGAGTGGCAAAGGAAAGTTTTAGGGAATTCTTCTGTATCTTAATTGTGCTAGTAGTTATATAGCTACATGTGTTCATCAAAACTCAGAACCGTTCACTACGAAGAATGAATTATGTTCCATGTAAATTATATCTGCATAAATTTGACAATATAAAGAGATAAAAAGAAAGTCTGAATTCCAACTGTAAGAATCAGCATATTCCTATACTGAAAGATAAATGATTTCATGTACTCTGAAAATTTACCTCACCGTGAAAAATAACTTATTTCTAAAAATAGTCTTTACTGAAATAAAAAATACGATTTCTTTATTTCACTAAATCTCTAGAATCTTACATATTCACATAATTCATATTATTCAGAACATTTCATTTTAAGAAACTTGAGAAGGAAGCATATGCATACTTCAGATTTAGCTCTAATCAATAATTTAAAATTAAATCTTGAGAAGCTCTGTCCCATCAAATGTCTAGATGTTATAATAATGCAGGATAAGATGTAGGGTCTGCTTGCATTCATAGACTATAAGAATGTCCTAGAAACATGGCTATTTATGGAGAATTTCCACTTATTTATTTGAAATGTGCTTTGATGTCTACAGTCAATGTTTATGTGCCTTGGTTTGATAATTTCTTGTTTTAATTTACTTGAAATTTGCAGATCTTCAGACAGGAAAACATCTATTATGTCACATAGAAAGCTTAACCTATTACAATTGGTTATAAAAAGGTAACTCCATTAACAACAAAAAAAATCTGAGGCTCAAATCAGTAATTTGAAATAGCAATATTTGCTTTGAAATTAATCTCTTCCTTCCAAATATTTAATTGAATTGCACTTCCTCTAACTTCTATTGGAAAAACTAAATTGACAATTGTTACAAGTAGTCAAAATGAGCATTTTAATAAACTTTATTATAGATAGAAGTGCTC
>NW_011888798.1:13718320-13723116 GCF_000151845.1 Pteropus vampyrus | reverse complement strand
ACAATACCATCAAAAATAATAAAATACTCGGAATAAATTTAGTCAAGGAGGTCAAAAAATCTACACACTGATAATTGCAAGATTGATGAGAGAAATTGAAGGACACAAAAATGGAAAGTTATTTCATTTTCATGAATTAGAAGACTAAATATTGCTAAAATGTTTGTACTACCCAAAGCAATCTACAGATACAATGCAATCATTATCAAAATTCCAATGGCATTTTTACAGAAAAAACAATCCTAAAATTCATGTGGAACCACATAAAACCCTATATACCCACGGCACTCTTGAAAAGGAATAAAGTTGGTGGCATCACACTTCCTGATTTTAGACTATATTACACAGCTATTGCAATCAAAATAGTTTGGTACTAACATAAAAACAGACACATAGATCAATGGAAGAGAGTCAAGATCCCAGAAATAAACCCATACATATATGGTCAATTAGTTTTCAACAAAGGAACAAAGAATATAAAATTGGAAAAGGACAGTCTCTTCAATAAATGGTGTTTGAAAAGCTGGATATTCATGTGTAAAATGATGAAGCTGGACACCTATCTTACACCATACATAAAAACCAACTCAAAATGGGTTAAGCACTTGAACATAAGACATGAAAACTAAAACTCCTAGATAGGTTAAGGTCCTTGACATTGGTCTTGGCAATGAATTTTTAGAGTTGACACCAAAAGCAATGCAAACAAAAGAAAAAAATAAATAAGTGGGACTGGACTGAACTAAAAACTTTCTTCACAGCAAAGGAAACTATGAAGAAAATGATGTCCTATTCCTATGGAGATGGGAGAAAATTTGCAAAGCACATATCTAATAAGGTGTTAATATACAAAGATAAAATGAAATAACTCAGAGCTCAATAGCAAAAAACAAATAACCTAGATAAAAAATGGGCAAAGTATCTGAGAGAGATTTTCCAAAGAAGATATTTAAATGGCCAATGGATACATAAAAAGATACTCAACACACTACTCACCGGGAAAATGCAAATCAAAACCACAATATCTCCTTACACCACTTAAAATAGCTATTATTAAAAAGGTAGGAGATAACAAATGCTGGCGAGGATGTGTAGAAAAGGGAACCATTTTACACTGCTGGTAAGAATGTAAATTGGTACATCTAATATGGAAAACAGTACAGAGGTTCCTCAAAAAATTAAAAATAGCACTACCATATGATCCAACAATCCTACTCCTGGATACATAAACAAAATAAACTAAATCACTGTCTCAAAGAGATATTAGTACTCTCACGTTCACTACAAAATTTTTCACAATACCCATGGTATAAAAACAACCTAAGTGCCATCTATGGATAAATGGATAAAGAGAGGCATACATATACAATGGAATATTATTCAGCATTTAAAAAGAAGAAATCTTAATTTGTGACATGGATGAAAATGGAAGGCATTATGCTAAATGAAATAAGTCAGAGAGACAAATATCGCATAATCTCACTTATATATGAAATAAAAAAGTTAAAAATTAAAAAAAAACATAAATCAGCCTCATAGAAATGGATAATAGAATTGTGGTTGTCTGGGGCCAGAGGATGGGGGAAATAGAGAGCTGATAAAAAGGTACAAATTTTCAATTATAAGGTGAATAAGGTCTGAGGATCTAAGGTATAACACAGGGACTATAGTTGACTGTATTGCATTGTATATCTGAAATGTGTTAAGAGAGTACAACTTAAATGTTCTCACCAAAAAAAAAAAGATAAATATATGAACTAATGGATGTGATAATTAACATGATGGAGGGAATCCTTTCACAATGTGTGTATGTCTATGTGTGTATGTGTATATATACATGTGTGTATGTGTGTATATATATATATATATGTATATATATATATATACACACACATATATATATATCTCAAATCATGTTATACACTTTAAATATATTACAATTTTATCTGTCAACTATATCTCATTAAAGCCAAAGGGAAAAAATACTTAATATTTTGCTCCCAAAAAGCAATATACATTGATTAAATTTAAAAATACACCAGGTCAAGAAAAAGAAAAGCATATAGAATACTTATAATTATAGTAACAGAGAAATAATTACCGTTAATATTTGATTTATATTCATCCATATCCATTAATGTATTTCTCTAGGTAATTTCATTTATGCCCACAGTTTCAAATGCTAACTATTGACAAATAGTTTATCTATAGCCCAGTAATCTCTGCTGAGTTTCAGATCTATATACTCATTTGCTTTGTTTTCAACATATACATGTTTCGAAAGCGTTCAACAAAATGAAAATCAAACTCGTGGTCATTGCCCCCACTTAGTCCTTGTTCAGTGTGACCAATCTTAGGAAAGGGTCTCGGCTTCCATATAATTGATCAGTCAAAAATCTGTGGCCTCCTTAACATCTCACTTCTCTCCTCAACAGATCAATCACAAAGGACGGTCTAATTTGCCTGCTAGCCATCTTTGAAATCTTTCTTCTTTTCTCCATCTCTACTGCCCTCTCCCTAATTCATCCTATCATAATCTGTCTTCTGTGGTATTTTATAGCCTTCTAACTGCCTCCCTGCTGTCTTTCTTTCTTCTCTTGGAGATTCCTCCCCACAAATGCCAAAGGAATTTATCTAAAATGCCAACATCTCAATGGGTTTTATCTTACTTTCAGGATAAAAATCGAACTCTGGAATATCATAAATAGACCTATGGTCTGCTTTTTACATAAAAGATAAGTACAACAGTCATTAAGATTCAGTCTGGATTCAAATCCTACTTTTACCAGGATTATGTGACATGGGATACATTTCTTTGTTCTAATGTTCTCATCTTTAGAATTCAAATGATAATCATATCAAAATTACTTAGAGTATTTCATGTAATAATTTTATAATGCTTAATACACAGAAAGCATTTAATATTTATTACCTAGCATTTTTCATATTACTTTTTCTAATTCAATCTCTTTCACATTGTCACCCTCTAACCTTTAGCAACATGTCTTATTTCAGTTTCTAAGTGAAAAAATAAAGCTGTATAACCTTTATTTCTTTCTTCTCCTCCCTTATATATGATTTTCACTCAATTAACTCTTAATTCTCTCATCCTTCAGATTTCGCAAAAGCCATTTAAACCTTCAATTAGATCAGGTTCCCTTTTTGCATACTTTCCTAAAACCATATTTTTATTTTCATAGTATTTTTATTTTCATAGTGTTTTCACAGTTGTAACTTTGATGTAATTCATTCATGTATCTATTTATCTATTTATTGGATATTTACCATGAGATCGATGTCTCTCATTCAATAGACCATCAATCCCAATGGGGCTGAAACCATGCTTGTTTGGGTTCATCATTGGATTTTCAGCACCCATAACATTATCTAATGCATAGTAGAAGCTAAATAAATGTTTACTGAATTAATTATAATTTTTAAGCTTTGATATTGATAAAAATTCTACAAAATCATTCTAGTAATTTCATAATGTCCGAAAGTATTTATATAGCATGGTTAAACAACACATTTTGATGAAATTTAAAGTCTGCTTCCAAATTCCATGACTAGCACTGGTATGATAAACATTCTGGAGGAAATCTGTGCATGTTTTTAATCATTTTCTTAGAAAAATCTCAGTTTTTTTCTCTATTATTTTTACCCATAAGTTTGATCTCAACAATTTTCTATTTCTTAGGGTTTTCTCATACTTGCTAGTATATTGCTGCTAGAATGCATTCTATTTTGGTTCATATTTTTTATATAATTTCTTTTTAACTTTTGGCCATTCAATATTCACTCATTACTTTGAATATCTTTTAAAACTACTTATTCTGTTTGTTTTCCCAAAATGATATTTTATGTATCATCTAATTTTTAGTTTTTTATATGTGTTATGCATGTGTTATGCATGTAGGACTGTTAGTTTATCCGTTTCCAGAAAATTTAGCTGGATTCAAAATTTAAAGTACTTGCAAAAGCTTCCATAATGAATAATTACCACAGCCCTGATTAATAAACTTATGGTTCCTAGCTCTTTCATTGGGTCTTGTATCTCTCCTCTGTACATTGTGACAAAGCTAAGTTGTATCTTACCCTAATCCTACTTCTTAAAAAAATACGCACATAATTATATATTCACACAGATATTACGTGCAAAATAAATTTTAATTTTAAGGGTGTATATTTGATTTTAAGGCCACTAAACCACTTTTTATTTAAACAGTCACTGATTAATTTAATGTTTTTCTGCACAACTAGCATTCCAAGGAATACACACACACACACACACACACACACACACACACACACACACACACAGTTGTTATGTAGCCCAATGTTGCCCGATTAGTTATTTCAAAAGATTAAAAATCTATATTTCTCTGTGAAATCTCATAATTTTTAAATGGTGTGAACAAAACAGAATTTATATTTTGAACAGCAAAAAAATAAAAGCCCTGGAATACACATGCATACAAAATGCATTTGGAATAGGTGGACAGTTTGTAATTTTTGACATAATTAATACTTTTTATGTCTTAAAATAAATATTAGAATTATTTTAGTTACATTTAAATAAGTTACATATGTATATATATCTATGTGTAGATATATACACACATACATACAAACATACACACATATATACATACCAAGCATGATGCTACGTATTTCACATAATTTACTTCTAATTATCATATCTATTTTTCTATATATAGAAATAGATGTAAGTATAAATAAATAGATATTTTTCTAGCTAGCTTTTAGATTAGACATAATAATTAGAAATAAATTAT
>NW_011888798.1:13709409-13716820 GCF_000151845.1 Pteropus vampyrus | reverse complement strand
AGTTAAAGCAGGTCTAATAAGTTCTCAAGCTCATTTCGTTGGTGACATAATTTTTCCCCTATCAAGCATTGGTTATGTCTATACCAGACATAACCATATGCAAACATGAATTGGTAACACAACTCGTCCTAAATGCATTTTTCTTCAAATAATATTAAACTCAAGGTATCCCTCATAAGATCACATGGGAAATCTACACAAGGTAAATAATTAGAAATGAACTATTTTTTCTTATCTCTGCCTCATACAAACTCATAAAGGCATTCTTTGGTAGTGGTAGTGCCTACACTCATGGTAGCTACCAGTACATTCAGTGGTCTTGTTGTGGAAAAGATCCAAAATCAGACTGGCAAGAAACCAAACGGCATTCGGAGAGTTGGAGAACTCAGGTTTATTACGCTAGTGAACTCAGAGGAGATAGTGCTCTGAAGATTTGGGCCAGGAGCTCAGTTGCAACATTCATTATACAGACCTTTTTGGCTCTGCCTGATTGGGTAATTTGAACTCAGGCTGCTACAAAGCAGCAGGAATTGCTATGGTTGCAGGTAGTTACACTGTGTTACAAGGGTGGGAGTTGATATGGGCTACCAGCAGTTATGAAGTGCTACAAAACACCGGAATTGCTAGGGGGTACAAACAATTACATTTGTTGCTTAGGCAGAACAAGCAAAGGGAGGGTGAGTCTTTAGTCTATTTCAGTACAGCCCATGCAGCAAGCATATTTACAGAAACAGAACAGAGAGCTGATTAGCCTTTTGAATGAAAATTTCTCTTCAGTCTATAAAAAAAAAGTAGGCAATATGAAAAAATGATTAAGAATATAGACTTTGGTGTGTTTGATAACCTGGCTTCATACATTTATCCTGCAACAATGTTAAGGAAAATGGGCAATTAAATCTCTGAGTATCAGTATCTCCATCTTCACAATAGGAATTTTAGTTCTTATGCAATCGAAATGAAGATTAAAGTGGATGATGCTTACAATGATCATAGTGAACATTCAATAAATGCTAGTCATTGGAGATATTGTTATCATCACTGCCATCACTCTACCACAGCAAGAAGTTTCATACATCTCCAGTTGTTGATTACAGATGGTAAATTGATAAAAAATGTAATCATCCATTTTTTTCCATGACATATTTTCTCTCTATTAATGTAAGAGCCAAAGCAAGGTAGCCTCATTAAAGGGCATGGGAACAAGGAAGTCTGTTTGTGCTTCTCTACAAGCTCATTTCCAAGTTAACTGTGAGACTTTGGCCAGTCTTCTCAACTTTCTGTTCCTCACAGTTTGGCTGATGACATTTAAGGTTATTTTATTTTCCTTTTAACTAAGTTTTCACAACTTTTAAATTGAAAATCCAGGGTAAGATTTCAAGAAATATAAACATCTCTTTGTTATGTGCCATGTATGATAACTGTCAATAATCTTGATAGTTGATGAATACAGCACCTTTTCATTGTTATTATTGTTGCTATGACATTTATAAAATAGCTTCTTGGCTTCAGGAGCATGGATAGAGAAGAATCAGTAAAAAGAATTAAGTTATATATCTGTAGCCTGAAACAAGTGAAATAAACATAGAAAAGTACTTCAAATCAGAGCTGGAAATCTTCAACTATGTAAATATAAACATAGACTCAAGACTGAGAAACAAAAATTGTTTGTATCCCTGTTATGTAATAAATAGTGAGGAAATAAATGTAATATAATTTTGCTAATTTTCAAGGAGTTCACAGTCTAGAAGCCAAAATTACTCAACTTAGAACCTTGGGTACAAACAAGTAAATGCAAGCCTGTGTTATAAGTGTTTATTAGCTTAAGCTTGAAGAATCAACACTTGCTTCCACTTTCTTAGTCTATGTAACTTTGTACTCTCTATGCCCCTGATTATCATCTATAAAATGGGGAAAATAATAGTTACCTTAGATATTTTGATAAATACAACAATGCATGTGTATATAGTGAGCACTCAATATGATTTGGTGGGAAATGATAATGGATATTAGGATGTGTAATATTAATGCTTCTAACACTAATAGGTTAATCAATTTTATTTTGAACATATAATACTGGCCTCCTTTAGTAACATAAAATATATTTTTAAAACTATACTGTTACTCCCAATTAAAACAAAAGTTAATTCAGTGGTATTTATTTGTTTTAATTATGGTCAGAAATGCAATCATCATAAAACTAATTTTTAGCTCATAATCACTAGTGAACAAAATGTTAAACATGGGAAATCAGAGGCATATTTTATTACAATTATTTCCGGTATACACTACAGGGATTTCTTTGACATGAGAAGAAAGCCAAAGATTTTACTCACAGCATTCTCAAAGAAAAAATTTAGATAGGATCTACATCCTGGTAAAGGGAACAAGTTTTTGCTGCCACCATGTAATATATTAAAAGGAAACCAGAAACTTTATAGCATCAAAATTATTTACGTTATGCTGCTTTTCTGAGGGGAATAGTTGGAAGATCTTAGCAAAACCTTCTAAGAAATCAATTCATTCCTTGTTTAATTAAAGGGCATTTTCTTTCTTCACAAAATATGATATGGTCACTGCTTTGAATCTCATACCAGTATAATGACAAAATCATAAAGCTTAAGAGAAATACATTTTTCCTAAGGTATATATTGAATTCGAATGTCATGCTCTAAGAAAGCCAGCTACAAGTAGAAGTATGGGAATAACATTTTTTTCTAAAAAATGCAAGGATCTAGCAGAACTTTCTTGCTACACACTGACTAAAATCACAGGAAAGATGTATAAGGCTAGAGATCACACTTCAAGAATGTCAAATCCTCTTCTCTCCTTTCCCTAAACCTCAAACTTACTTATCTCTTGAGTTCAATATTTTACATATATTTAACAACTAACATGAAGGAACATTTTACACAGGCAAATTCAAGACAGGAAATTTTGTTCCTCTGAATGCAAGTCAAGAAGCTATATTGAGAAAGTAAAACTTTATATAAAATACTGAGTTCATCTCAACACATGTTAACTAAATCCTTTTAGAGAACTAAGAACTAATTTTCTGACAAAACATTCAAAAGTATGACACCAGAGCTGTGCCTGCCCTTCACATATGACAAGCAGACAAAGCAGAGCATTGAGGAGGTAATACTAGGCAGAGGTATAAGAGAAGGTGATACTTGAGTTGAGTCTTGGACTAAGTAGGTTAAACAAGTAAATAAGGCAATGGCAATTCTAAACATAGTAATTAATAATTGTGCAAACAAAAGCAAAAACATCTGAACCAGTAGTGTGTGTTTAGGAGACAAAATAGTTCAGTATAAAGACTGTTAGGCAAAGGGATCAGAACCAGCCTCAGTGATATAGTTCCCAAAAGTGCTTGATTTTCATTTACAAGAGATTGGATGCTTTAGGATGGCTGAAGGGTGGCATTTAAGTAAAATAGGATCAAATGTGTATCTGGTAAGTCCTTCTGGCAGTATTTGTAAAGCATTCATTTATTTTCCCTAAATTAATTAAGCATCAACTATGTTTAGGACACATGTTAAGCAAATGAGGAAAGACCAATACCAAGTTATTGCTGTCTAGAAAGAGTCTTGGTACCGTAGGGGAAGTAGCCATACAAGCAAAGAGTTAAATGTCACAGTCCTGAGTAAATAATACTAATAACCATCACAAACAAAAACAGAATATTAAACAAGCCTATGTGACAAGCACTCTATATGTATTGATAATGGAGAAAATAAAATGGAAAAAAAATTACTAAGAGAGTCACTTAAAATAGAGTCAGGAAGCGGTAAGGGAAGCAAGGTCTATACACATCTATGCCTCAGTTCTCAGAGCCGCTATTAAATTGCTAAACCTGTTGCTAAACTCGGCTCAAGGCCAAGCCATAAACATCCTGGAAGGAAAACCGCTACATGGACACATAAGAACTTTACTTCCTTGATTGTAATTTTTGCTTCTCTCATTTGCATATTGAAACTAACCAATCCCTGTTAACCTAGCCAGAAATCTTTATTTGCAGTGAAAGAATTACATTTTGTGTTTTTTGCCTTTATAAACCTTTCCCTTCTTTGTTCTTTCCAGAGCCTAGTTTGGATTTCTACCTAAATCTGCATCTCTTGGATTACAATAATTTTGCTCAAAAAATGCTTTTTATTGTTTATTACAGTCTAAACTTTTTCTTCGACTGACAGTGTTTACCATGCATTATGTCATTCATCATTTACGAAACAGGCCCAGTTATTATTAGATACAATTGTATCATTTTACAAAAGAAAATTTAAGATTTAACGCCATTAGATAATTATTTCAAGGTCAAACAGCTCGTAATTAGCAGATCTAGGATTTAAAACAAGTTGTTTGATGCATTTTCCTTGTTCCTAATTATGAAGTATCTTAGTAAAACCCTAAAGTGAAAACAATTCACTTGGGAAAAGATAGGAAATTAATATGCAAATTAAGTCTTAAAGATGAATAGAGGCAAATGAAACAGATAAAAGGATAAAGTCAAAGAGATGACACATTGATTTGAAAAGCATACTGCAATTAAATTCATATATATATGTATAAACATACACACACACACACATACTTTTGACTATGCTAAATTAGACATATGTATATTTATAAAACAGTCATTGAAATTTTTAAAGTTCCATGGCCTCTCTGTAATATTGGGGGATTTAAATTTTTCCATGTATATATCAGCTGCAACAATATGTGGCCTATTTTAAAATTTAAGGTTCTTCCAGGAACTCCACGGATGTATAATATCATATGGCATATTTTTTTAAAAGCCTTTTTTAAAATCACAACTTAATATGTCAATCACACTGGTCGAATAATTTTAAAATGTCACTGTGGAAAGAAATTACATAAGTTCTCATTAAATGGGAATATTGATGTTTTTTTCTTTGGTCCAAAATTAAGTCACCCTTTGACACCAACTACACAGAGAATAGATAGAGGCATAGTATATTTACCAGCCTAGAGAATAACACCAACACTTGTTCTGAAGGAACTCTGGATAATCAAAATTGAAAACATCCACAAAATTCTTATCATATAGGTATATAATAACACAAATTGTCTCATATGGAATAAGAACATAGATTTTAAAAACCAAACCTACCAGGTAATGGAGGTTAAAATCTTCGCACTGGTCTTTTCCAATCTGTGTTATGTCAACACAACAGATATCAGTTTAATAATCTATAGGGCAGTAAAACGAGAAGACAATGGGGAAAACAACTGAAAGCCAGACAGGGGAACAATCAGACTGAGTGGACTGGAAACCTGAGGTCATAGAGAGGTGCGGGAAGGGGGCAAGAGGGTTGGTCACAATTCTATCAAACAATCAAGACCTGCAGTCAGGAGGGGGATTTGAGAATTCAATTCCTGTGACACAGAATACCAAACATACCTCTTGTATTTCTCCAGAGCCAGAGGACAACCTCTCATTAAGGCCAATGTAGGGCCACTGAGTGTTATTCATAAAGAAGGAAGTCAGGAGGAAAGGCAGATTATGACACTCTCATATTACTTCCAGACCAATACATGTTCAGTGACACAAGTAATTATTTCATATAGAATTCACACCACATGACAATACTGATCAATATTTCTCTCTGCTCCCTTTCAAAGCAGGTTGAAGTAGAAATTAACCAGAAATGAACTCAGTGTATCTTAACATCACTTCTGTTGATACAGATGATTTCAAAAGGCCTTTCAAAATCCACAGGATTTAACAATTTCATACCATCCATCAGGATCTGATACTTAGACTTGGAAATGAGGTAATACACTTGGGTAAGCTTAACCCTCAAAAGGATTCCTGCCACTGCAGCAGAATTGGAATAATAAAGCTTTTCATCAACTTGCTGAAAGCCAGGGTTGTCACTAAACCATCTTCATGGAATGTAGCTTTCATTCCTTACATTGACTTGGCACCCAGATCAAACCCCCATTCATTCCACATCCACAAACATTCTCAGTTTGCATGGCACTCTCCAACCCACTGGCCACATTTGTCAGAACAATTACATTACATTCCCAAATGTGCTTCCTAGCCTCAGTCTATGGTGGGCTTGCTTCTCAAACACAGAATTTCTCGGCAAAACCAATGCCTAAATGTTACATGCAGTTTTAAAAAATATATTTTATCCTAAATTTTTTATTTAAAAAAAATTTCTGATTTTTTTCATCTGTACATTGTGCCTTCATTTCAGTATAATAAACGGTACCTTAGGGACCTGAGTCAATTTATTAATAAGCACATAAACATGCCTAAAACAATATTGATTATATTAAGTACTGAAATAAAGTGGTCTAAGTAGTACAGATCTAAACTTACTATTACAGTATTTAAGACTCAAGTATCTGTCAGTCATCTTGACATGCTGTACACTGTAGTGCATCATATTAGTATTCACTTAGAATTGATTACATGGATGTTAAACAAAAATATTATCTGTAGCAATACAACTAGAAACAAAATCAAAGAATAATCAGGAAGAAATCATAAACAGAAATATAGACCTTATCTCTCCTACTAAAAATCATCCAACAACAAAATTGGATGGAAAGAGAATGTCAGAGGAATCACTTTTGAGCAACGATAAACAAACAAATAAACAAATATTTTAGTAAGAAAAGAGCAAAGGTAAGCAATGTATGATCAGCTAGGATGGGGATGGATAAACACATATAGATTAATGAAGACCTCATGTAAAACACACCACGAAGCCTTAAAGATGAGTACTTGATTATTCTCATTACTGTAGGCAGGTAAGGCATGGTAAAACAATGAGGAGTTTCTTATGAGCAAGAAAATTATAAAATGGATCTATAATATGTTTGTGTACAATCTGTCTTTTTTAAATTAATGCTAGTAAAGAACATTGCTTCCTACTCTAAGGTATTTCTTTTTGATTCTGAGACAAAGTATATGAAATAAAAAAGCACTGCATCCTGACAGGGCCAGGGATGGATATCTAAAATGAGTCTTCAGTGAAGACTTTCCCATCATCTTCTTGGAAATTCTGCTCTGCTATAATTGCTGTTCATACCTTACATTGCATTCTATAGACTTTACAAGGGTTATCTTAAGAACTCATTTAAAGGGTAACAGAGTGATGACAAATATTAATGGTCATGGCTAGTCACTGGGCAGGTTTCTATTTTATACTTACATAAACAAACCATTTACATGATTCTGAAAAAGAAAATAGAGTCTTTCAATTCCATATGTAATAAATCCAGTGTGAATAACTCAAAGATTTCTCATAATGAAATACTGAATTCATTTAAGACCTAGCATGTATGATCATGTTACTTTAAGACTGTATGGACAAAAATACCCAAATATGTATGTATATATATCTATATCTATCTATATATCTCTCTCTCTATATAT
>NW_011888798.1:13691262-13708234 GCF_000151845.1 Pteropus vampyrus | reverse complement strand
TTATAAGGAGGGATTCCTTGAATTATATACTATATATGTAATGCTATATATTATATATTGAATATGATTTAATAGGCAAAATGAGACAATATTAAGACAAAAATTTGTCTTTATTGATGATGGATGATGTGTAATCTCATAAGCAGGAACTAGTAGAACTTATAGAAATTGTAATGATACTATCGACCAATGGCAATTTATTCAGTCCTTCCTAAGGCTTGGCTATGCTAAATGATTTTCGTGTGTTATCTCACAATTGTCTTAGGTGAGCACTGGCTTGGGGCGATTTTACAAATAAAGAACCTGATGTCTACTTGTCTAGTATCATTATTCTTACATATGTAAGATCACACAGTTAGGAAAGAGTAGGCAAGGCCGCTAAGTCTTGGCTGACGCATTTCAAAGCCCATCCTCTTAGTTGTCACACCAGGATGTTCTCTGTTCTAGCAAATCCAGTGGTTTTATGAACAACTTAGAGAAATTCCAGAACACATCCATAAAAGTCTTCATTTTTCTTGTTCAAACTGAACTTTATTTTCTTGTTGAATACTGATATGTCCACATGCATTCACAATTTAAAATAAACAAGACTGCTTAAAGAAAACAATTTATTGAATTTAATTATTCAACTGCAGTTTTGGTTAAATTGTACCATTATGAATACAATACCCAAATGTAAAGAACAATAATGAATTCTAAAAAAAAACAAAATGTGAGGTAACAAAAAGTTTGCTTTAGGAAAAGCAAATATAATGTCAAATTTTCCAAGTCAAATAAATAGGAAATGAGCATTGTTTTTTAGTCAAACATTTTTAGTATGTTGGCAAACTGAATCTTTTTGTGGCACACCGATAAATTACCATTTCAAAAATACATTCTCAGAGGAAATTTTATGGTTTAAAACAAAGTAAAACAAAGGGCAGCAAAACATTAATGAGATCAACAAAAGAAATGAACCAAGCAACTCATCTTTCTGAAAAGCACACATAAATTTAGCAAACTGATACTAACTTTAATAAATAGTACTATGTAAGGCAAGGTATACATTAATCCTTAGAGTACAAAAATGGTATCAGATTTATACCACTGCTCGAATAGTTGTGTATTGCTATTTGTAAAATCAGCAAATTGCATTAATATATATGTTTTGAATAGCTGTTATTTGTATTGCTTGGATTTATTTAATCTTCCTCTCTTATATCATTAGTATCTGCAATGAATGTATTGTAGAAACATAATGCTTTTCAATCTGTGTTACTATCATGTCACTTTATCTGGGGAGTATAAATTTTGAGACATCTGTAGTTTTTCTCTGTCCCTGCCAGAGCAGCTTCTTCTTGCATCTGCTTTGGCACGAATTCATCTTCAGGAAACAGTTTCTTCCTTACAGTTAGTGGGCTATTTACTTTTCCTTTGCTGTTCTGAGCTGCAAGATCACATTGCCCAGAGGTTGGTTTGCTTGCTCAGGAGACAAGCAAGAGCAAAAGCAAGATGATTAAAGCAAGGCATAAAAAAAGAAAGTTAGACTGGACAAAGGAAAATGACAAGAAAGCAAACACATAGAAGCAAAATCCACAGAATAAAGTTTACTTTAGCAAGAAGGAGCCTGAATGAGATCTTCACAATTTCACATGACAAGACTTTTCATGTTTAAACCTACCTATAGAATATTATGTGTGTGTGTGCATATCTTAAATTTTGCTAAGTAAATCTGTCCTATAAAAGCAACTAAGGAGTAAGTGAGTACAGAACATAAGATGTGTAAACAGCTTCATTTTCTGCCATGATGCTCATGTTCCCTACAGAGGCGCATTTGGCCCCTCAGACAGAATGTAGGTTTTATGAGGGCAGTAACATTTTCCTTAAAATGAGCACATTTGACTTTTATAATTCACTCACAGCTTAAAGTTGAAGAATGGCATTCAAGATCAAGGCTATCTCCTTGTGGTCAAGATGTAGTCTAGGAACAAAAAAGACTGCCTCAGAAGTGAGGATTCTTGTCATTACAACTAAAGAGTGAGGGCTGGCTCAAGTGATTCAACGTGGTCATAGTTTACAATGATTCCTCTCTCTGGTCTGAGAACTGATCTGTTGTCCACATACACGCCAGCCCCAGAAACAGTTTCAGAATAAGCACGTCAGAGTCAAGCAGAAAGGTCAGGTACAAGCATGAGCTCTGAAGATTATCTTTATAGCTTTGCAAATTTGCTCCTAAACTTTCACTTCCAGATGATTTGAAACTATGATGTTGGCACTGACCTTAAGCAAGTTTCCTGCCCAGGAAGCACTTCTTATATCCCCAGAAAAGAATGGGAGTCCTGCTGCTGTGGACGCAGAGCAGCCAATGCGCTCTCTGTCACCTGCTGCCCTGTGTATTTCTCCTATTGCTCCTTCACTGCCTGAGCCTCAAGGACAGAGTTTCATTCATAATGTGCACCTAACACCTTCTGCAGTCCCAGGAGTACAAGTGGTGAAGAACACCTGTTCAGTGAATAACAGAGATAAGTGAGACTCATAGGGTAAAGAATATAAAGCAGATTTTGGAGCTAAATAAATTCATTGCACAAAGTCAAGTAGCATGAGGCAGAGGCAGCTGCCATCAAACACTTCCCCTCTGGTCTAGGACCTCATTTTAGCAATTCGTAATCATATTAGAAGACATTACTCTTTTACTCAGTACTATGTTAAGTCTAAATGAAGGTAATAAAATGAAAACTAAAATAAAAATGGAGAGGTAATTTAAAGCAAAATTTCCCTAGAGATGTGAATTCTAATTCTAGCTTTGCCACTAACTAGTTTTAAAAGTTTTAGCAAGGTGATTGATTTAATTGTCCTGAGATTTAGTTTTCACGTCTTAAACCAAGTGCTTGGATTAGTGGATCTCCCAGCCTGAAAATTCTATCATCCTCTATCATAATTCTATAAAATTCTAGCTGAAAACTGTATATATCCGCTAATAGATGCATGTGTGACAACCACTGGGAGCCTCCATCTCCACTGCCTTCTTCTTGCCAATGCACTGTTATGTTAGTAGGAAGTAACGTACTACAGTTTCTCTGCATCCAGTCTGACTCTAATTTATTCTCCATACTCTACTGAGTCATTTCTGCCTAGAAACACAAATCTGACCTTGGTATCCCCCTGTTGAAAACCTCTAAAGTTTTCCATTACCTCAGGTTCAATTCCAAGAAAATGGCTTTTCACAATCTACCTGCTGTGTTCCAAGTTTTACTTTAAGATATTCTGATTTTGGACTCATTGCTCTAGCCGCACTAGGTTTCATTCTACTGTGTTAAAGTGAAATACTCTCTCATCTCTGGAATTTTGGTGTTCCTTAGAACAGCCTATCTCAACTTTATCCAACTAACTTATACTAAACACTGTTCAATGGCTATAAAACATTTAGCAGAGTAGTCTTAAACACAATAGGCACTCAAATAATTGTTGAGTAAATAACTTTAAAATGACACAAGCCAGGACGAAGTATTATTTCCTTTGTGTGTGTGTGTGTGTGTGTGTGTGTGTACACTAAGTATTCTTTAAAAACCTACAAGTAACTACCTTGGTTTGTAAATGGTTCACAGCACAGGGTGCTTACTGCACTGAAGAAATACTGGAGCTAGGAAAGCACTAATTGCCAAGACTGTTGGAGGAAAACAAATACTCTTCTGTAACTGTACACAAGTTACTCCGCAAAACGCAAAGCAAGGGTAACTGAAGAGACAGCTGCAAAACACACAATGATATAATGTGTTTGCCGATCTGCAAAATCATTTGAAAGTTGCTGTTTCAACAGCTGGTATATGGAAAGTGTAAGCATCGTTCAGTCTAGTTAAAATTACACAGAGCAAGAATGTTTATTATGCACACAAAAAGGAGGTTTGAATGTTGAAGTTACAGCACTTTTAAAAGTCTGGAACAGTCAACAAAATACTTGTTGGCAGTTAGAAAAAAATCTCTCATACTCGTATTTGTTCAATCATGTTCTCTTTCTAGTTCTATAAATCTTATGATTACATCTCCGAAGATTGTTAAAGAGATAGCATTTTTAACCTGGTTTATGTCACATAATTCTTTCAGTCTGGCTTGCAGCTAGATTGAGCAAATAACATGCACATACTTAACCTTAGCATTATTATTTAACATTGGTTACCATTTACACAATAAATGAACAACCGACTGGTTCTATCACCCCAGAAAACTATAAATTATACCCTCTCAGTACCAGACACCACTAAATAGAGATATAAACCCAGCCGAATAGTGTAACAAAATTGTTGCCTACAACCCACCTCCTCTTCTCACTGACATAGTCACTGCTCCCCAGAGGAGGAGCTGTCACTCTTTGATAGGAGAGACAGAGAGAAGAAACCAAACTTCTCCCTCTTTTTTTATAATCTGTTTGCCCTGAGAATGTGGACACTTTTTTCTCTGTTCCTACACTGAGGGTCAGGGCCCAAGGTTTCACCCAGAGAAGCAACTTCTCTAAGCCTCACTATCCTCATCTGTAAAATGTACACAATATTTGTTTTGTGGGTTGTTTGCAGATTAAAATTTATGTGAGTAAAAAGCTTTGTTAGTCCTGGCAGTTCAATAGATTTTTCTGTTACTATCATAAATTCACCTCAACTGCATGATGGATCTACACAGCCCACACAGTTGCTACTGCTTCTGTCAGCACCAGGAGGCCGGAGGCTTTGTCTTTTTCATTTGGTGAATGCTGAGGCCAATGTCTTACATGGGGAGCCAGTTAGTTCTTGGTACATGTGTAGATAATAACTTTTCTAAAGTGAGTTAAATTATCTTCTTTGCTACTTGTGCTTTTATACCTTGCCTAAATTAAAAGTAGTCACTTTGTGGTTTAAGAGGCCGCCAGCTGATGCACAGCTTTATAGCAGAGAGGGATTGACAAGGCATAATGGAGTTTTAACTGTAGAAGGCAATATCTCTAATTAGTTTTCTTTTTCTTTACAAATAATCAAAATCAAGTCAAATCAAAATAACTAAAGAAAATTCATAGTAGTCAAGGGGAATCTTTTCTTCTCAAAGTCACCAAGCCCCACAGAATCCTATCATTTATTCATTTGAATAATATAATTTCTCTATGGTATTTATTCTTAAAATGAATATGAATTGCTTTAATATGATAATTAGGTAAACTTCTATACGCAGGGAAAGAGTTTCAATTAGACAGTAAAGAGGAAAATATGAAACCATAGACTAACATAATAAAATATATTGTACAGCATAGAGAATACTTTTTTTTTTTTGAACTGGGAGGCTGAGATGAGTTAGAGGGGTTCAAAAGAGAAACGAGAGGCCAAAATTAAGTACAACTTCATGGTTGTGGTAGTGGTGATGTGTGTATGTGTCTTTTAAAAAAATTTTTCCAGAGCAAGAAAATTACATTAGGTGGGTGAGGCTGAAAGTGAAATACTGCAGTAGTTTGGAAGGATAGCCCCTATCTTTTGTCAATTCAGCTCAGCCCAATATGAGGCATCAGCATGTCCCTCTCCAACCTGTTTACCCCAGAATAAGGAAGGAAGAAACAGCGAATAAAGATAACAGGCAAGCATGTATGTGTATGACCCTCTATTTCCCCATCTTGATAGCATTTTCATATTTATAGAACTGACTCCTCAGTAGAGATTTGAGAAATGCCAAGGATCTTTTGAATTTACACACACTGGAAACAATTTGGGAAAAAAATAAGGACAAATAAAAAAAAAAAATTAAGACTAGACTGCAAGTCAACCCTAGTTCTTGTGCTGAAGACGCATCCATTCCTGAAGAAAGCATGAACTTGGTCACTGCAGTCCAGTTACTGCCACTGGTTGGTTGCCCTAATACTCTCTCTGACCCTCCGTCCATATGTTCCCTACACAGCAGCTCTTCCTTGATCAATTACCATATAGAGGTATTTTCTAAACATGAATTGACCATACATTATAGTTTTCCTTATGCTTTTATTTCTATACAAAAACAAGCATTAACATCATTTCTTTTTTCTCAAAGTTTGTGAAAGAAAATTGTGTGGTTAGTACATTGCCTGTGAGGCAGTAATACAAGAGAATATATTCTTCTCTCTGTCCTTGATGAAAGCAATATTTCTAGAGCCACACTATCGAAATATAGCAGCCACTAGCCATGTTTGACCATTTTAATTTACTTAAAATTTTATTTAAAACCAATTATTCAGTCACACTAGCCACATTTCAAATGCTCAACAGCTATATGCCAAAATTGGACAGATATAGAACATTTCATCATCAAAGAAAATGCTATTAAACAGTGCTATTCTAGTGTTAAAAAAAGTCTTTCTCTGAGTAAAGAAGAGTGTAAGAAAATTATAAGGATTCTAATTTAGACTTAAAGTAATAAAACACTCCCAAATAAATGAAACTGTCAGAATATACACTTTTCAGGAAAAAAATAAAAAAGACGACACAAATAGGTCCTTTGGAAGTATTTAAACAAAAGTGATGCAATTTAAAAATACCATCCTCGATTAGAAGCTGAATTAGATGAGTTTATAATTCTAAGGGTGTTTAATCAGAAAATTGAGATCAGTTCAATTCCATAAAGTTATGATTTCCTCATTCTTAATTAGCAGGTATTTCTCATTTAGTGAGAAACCAAGGAAGGTAGGACTTTAAGTTGATGGGTCATAGAAAACTGCTCAACTTTAAAATCAGCAACTTTTATTTCTTGAATTTTTAATTAATTAACAGAAATGAATTATGAATCTGTGGCTGAGTTTTAATCAAATGTTAAATAATCTTGGTAATCAGTGTTTAAAGAATGCACAAGCAGTAATTTAACATAAAATTTAGAATCCTTAATAACACAGGAGCCACATCCAAAAACATTAAGAGCACTACATTTTAAAGAAAGACACTAGTGTAAGGGGAAGTGAAAGACATTCTCATCTTATAATTCTCTAATATCTTCCTTCTTCAAAAATAAGGATTTTTAACCTTAAGATTTCCTGATGGAGTAGCAGTTCTGAATATGCAAAAATATTGCTCCTGAGGACACATCAAGCTTTCACTTTCTTTTGATTGCTCCACTGTGAGAGAAGGGGCTAGAATCCAGTCAGAGCAGAAGATGAAATAATTATTTAAAAAAAAAAAAAAAAAGAATTTCTCCAGCTCCTGAGGTTAAACGGGCTCTTCAAGAAAGAGTCTACTGGCCAAGGAAGCATTCTTGTTTTCCTTTCTTGGACTGACCTATGCTGTTTACACATAGACACAATTTGTAAATCCTACTTTAAGACTCCATTAACTTAGAAGTAACATGAAAATATTGAACTATATTCAAAGTGGCCACCAAAATGGCTCTGTGTTTTGAAAGTTGTGAGATGTGTTTAGGTGAGGATTGATAAGATGTGGTTTCGAAGTAGTTTTTTTAATCCTTTAATATTTCTTTAATCTTTTAGATTTTTAATGGCAGAGGTCCGATTTATTTTTTAAATCAGATTAATAGAATGATCTAAAATAGGACTAGGTAAGTGCTATGCATTGAGAAACAAAAAAGTTTCTCTTGTTTTCAAATACTAACTTCTGGCTTTCTCCCTATCCTAATGAATAATAAGAATATCTGCTTCCCCTCTATTAGGGTCATTTCTTGGAGATAAGGCTCTGAAGTCCTCGGGAAAATGAAAATATATTAGGCAAGTTAGTTGTTAGCATCTTCATTTAAATTAGTATAAAAAGTAAGCTCTCAATATGTGGAATGACTCAAGTAGACAAATATAAAGAATAATGAAGTCATGATAAATAAGAACTAGACTCTGACCCCTATTAAGCAGGGTAGTCCTGGGTGGAGTTTTCTCTGCCAAAATGGCAAAGGCTTTAACAAGAGAAAGGGCAGAGAACTAGGCAAACAGAGTAAATAGATACTCCATAACCTTTGTAAGTGCTGTAACTGTTTAAGGAAATAATATTCTTATAAAGTCTTCTTCTTCCTCAAAATAAATTAGTCATTTCCACCAAAGACACTAATGAGTATGCCACAGATTTTTCTGAATGAATTTTCCTTTGTTTTTACTTAATCAACCTTCATTTTTAATCTGCGCATAGAAGATTAAATGTGAGGTGCTTAATGACTTTCGAAAAAATCATTAGCTGAATGTTTTATCTCACCACAGGGCTACTTATACACCTATGCAAAAATGCAAGAATTACAATAGAGATTGGCAGGAGTAATGGTTATTTGAAAGTCTGCTTCAATACAACAAATGATCTCTCCCAATGCTTTCATTCTTCAAATATAGCACTGCTCTAGATGGAAAAGATGCCCAACCAAACCATCTGTCAGAAGACTGAGTTCAGCTGGAAAAGGCCATTTGTTTTGCTGCACTCTAAATTTTCTTGCTTCAAAGTAGATAAACTGTGGAACAGAAAGTACTCTCTTCCTTAGATGCAACAACTGAATAGTGTTGGGACCCAGAGTTGATGCCATTTCTGCATAGTATAAGTTCAGAATACAATCATTTCACTCTAGAGACATTGTATATACTTCCTGATGATTAAAGGTCAGTTATGTAGGAGGCTGGCTTCCTGCCTTCTTTTGAAACACTGTGGGTGTTATGACAGTGTTTGAATATGTTAAAATTTAATGTTTTATAAAATATTTTAGTAAAATTTAATTTAAAAAACTGTGCCTTAAATTTAAGTCCTCAATAAGTGTTAGTTCTTATTATTGTTACATTACTATTAATATTATTATCTATATCATCATAATTAGCCTCTGGCATGTTTTTAGATGGATCATAAATGTCTGGAGAAGTAAATAGAAAGAATTCTAGAAATTTGATTCCACTTAATGATTCAAGTATCACAAAGACTTCTGATTTTAAGTAAAAAGAGCTTTTCCTTCATTTTTTATCATAAGATTTAGTTCTTGAGAAGCAATAATGGTACACTCTTGTTTAAAAGAGGCTTCCATTCATTAATGCTTCACATGCATTTATTAATTGCCTATTCCATGACAGATTGTAAGGTAAATGCGAGAGATTTAGTACTGAAAAGGAGCAGGGAACCTCCTTGTCCTCGCTGAACTCACGTTCTGCAGTGAGTGGGAGGAGATATGAACAACAGAGAGAATAAAAAGTAAAAATAGAGCATATTAGAGGATGATAAGTGCTGTCGAGAAAAAAATAAAGAGTGCTCAGAAAGTAGTACATATTTTAAATAAATCCTAGAGAAAAATCACCGAGAAGTAATTCGATCAAAGTCTTTAAGAAACTGAAGGAGTGTTCCATGAAGATATCTGAGCAAAGATAATTCCAAACTAACGGAACAGCAAGGGCAAAGGCATATATAAAGGCATGTATGAGGAATAGCAAGAATTCCAGGATGTATACAGAGAGTGACAGATAGTTATACTAAGAGATAAATATATAACTATTTTCCAGATGTGAGACTACACAGTTACACACACACACACACACACGCACACACACACACACACACACACACACATCACACATCACACACACAGACTACAGACATTTAATTTGGTACCTTCCCCACAATCCACTGTAGTACCATAAAGCTAATGGCATAAGTAAAAGAGAGTTTAAGGAGACGAGTTCAGAGAAGTAAGAGGGTGTTAAATAATAGAAATGCTTTTAAACCATTAAAAGAACTTTGACTTCTACTTTGAGAAAGATGAAGAAAATATGGAGGATGTTAAGCTGAGAATTGCTCAGTTGTCTAAGTTTAAGATAGATATATTTATTTTAATTAGTATTGATGTAATTACATGAATTATTTCCAAGAAAATAAGGTTGATATTACCACTAAATTGTGAAGAAAGTACAGTAAATGAGAAATACAGAAAACAAGTTTAAGAGGAAATGCACTAAACAATTAGTAAATATTTCAGTAAATATTTCAGTAAATATTTCAAAGAGAAAGGCACTGTATAGATCACCTATTTCATATCATAGAAATATAACGGTACTTATCATGACCTGGGTATGGCCACAAATTACTAAATTACACTTTCAGGATTGCTACAAAAGTTGGAAATAAGATCTTAAAGAATACAAACACATGCTATACAGTTTACCCAGTTGAATTCGGAATCGTACCAACTACAAATGTCATAGTATATTCATTCATTTTCTTAACCATACTTCAAGACTCCAATGTCCTGCTGCTTCATCAAAATTGGATGTGGATTGAGCCAACTCTCAAATTTTATGGTCAAGATTTTCCAACATCCTAAATTCTGGCTATGAATCCAGTCATCAATTAGGGTTTACAGTAGGCTTTAAATGCAGTACAAAAATAAGAGGCTAATATCTAAAGTATCTGAAGACAGTCAATAAGATATCTGTCCTAAATTTTGAATTCTGAACTGAATTACAGTGAAAGAAATTTCAGGTTAAAGTTGACTGACTTCCAGTAAGGGGTATCTTGACTATACCACTTCTGATGAGAGACCATTCTAGTAACTCCTGAAGATAAGTTTATGAGTCCATGTTCTCAACTCCACTTATTCAAGTCTTGTTTCCCCAGGATTTTGTGACTAAACCTTTGCCCATGTCATATTTATCTATCAGTATTATCCACCATCTCACCACTACTGGGCCAAACCTTATCCATCCACGTTCAAGATGTGACTTAAGGTCTAACGTTATAATAAAACAGCTCCCAACAGGAAGTCCTTCTCTTTTTAGTTCCACATATTTTTGTCATAGTATGTGATTATATTCAAACTTATGTTTCACTTTGACTTTGCTTTGTCTTCCAAATATTCTCTGACAAGCTCTTTCAGAACAGTTAGCTTGTATGCCGTACTCACAACTCCTTTAAAAGTGAGAGGCACAAGTAGAGAGCTCAATAAAGATTCATAAATGCCTTAAAATCTCCAAGAGGACATGGTCAGAAGTCTTGCCTGATTTTGCTCATAGTATAATCAATGTAAAAGTCAAGCTTTTAAAAAGTATTTTCTTTCATAGGGATAGCTACCCATTAAAAAGGAAATATAAATTTTTTTAAATGTAGCTTCAGTTTTAGCCACTGTGGATCAATACAATTAAAATGAAATTACCATATATTTCAAAATAAGAAACTTAGAAACCTCAATTATTTTAAGAGTGTTTAAAATAAATATAATTTTATAGAAATAATTTTAAAATATGCTTTCAGAAAAGAGAGGAGAGGAATAACTAATCTGGTAGGTTGCTGTCAATATACAAAGCCCAAGTAGGAGAAGCAGGCAGATCCAAGAGTCAAACAAGGCAAACGCTAATACGCTCTGTTAAATATCTGACATCTGAGAGAAGAATATGCTCCAATGATCCAATATATGTTAGGGGAACTCTAATTCTTCCACCCTCACTGAAATGTCTTTTCTACATTTCAAATAAATTAGAACACCATAGTGGCGAAATCTCCGGGAAAATATTTCTGCGCTTTATGGATTTTCCACAATTAATAAATAAAATGAACATCTGGACCTTGAAAAAAATGGCACTTCAATGACACACTTTTCCTCAATAATAAAAACACCTCAGATTACATGAAATGTTGCTCCTGTGTAGTCCTTTCAAGATCTGTTCTTTATCTACACTTTTGTTCCATGAAATACTTGGTTGTCATGGCAAATCTACTTTTTCACCAAACTGGAAGTAATAAAGTAAGTGATGTACTGTGTGTTGGTACAGAAGTAAATGTGGAAGAGAAGCAGGAGAAAATCAGAGCACCCACTGAAGAGCTGCCTTGTTGCTTTGTTTAGGGTGGAGTGCCACAAAATACAGTGGCAAGGCCATTAAAAGAAGAAATACTGTGCAGCAAAACCAAGGGAAAAGCAGCCATTAAGAATTCTGAGAGAGCATCAAAAAGCTTCTACCATTTTTAAACAAACAATCGAGATTTCAGAAGTTTGGATCATATCTAACCTACAGTACTAAAAATCGTAATGATAATTTCTGGGTACACATAGTCAAAGTAGTATTGATCGTGATAGAACAATCACATAAACACATTAACACAAGTAGACATGAGAGTGTGAACATGTGCAGAATCCTCGAGTGCAGAAGTAAATAACTGGGTAGATTTGAAAGTAAAAGCTCAAAGCCTTATCTAAAAATACATTCACACTTTTATAAAACAAAGGTGTAAAATAAGCCTCTCTTTTCTGCGATTGTAAACCTAACATTCATCTCTACAGGTGTGGGGGGAGTGTCTTTTTCATCAGACTAGAACATAAGCAACAGTAAAGCCTAGCATCTTTAAGAATATACAACCATGATAAAACACAAGGTGGACAATATCACATGATTTTAAAGGCACATCTTTGTTGAGGACCACTACGAATCAGAATTAGAAGCCTCTACAATGTCTCTTGAGTATAAAATAGGCTTCTGAATTACACAGCATCCTTCATCTTTTAATTATATGCTGCTTCTTCAATACGTTTGTCCAATCAGTGATAACAGACATTGAATGCCTAAAATATACCTCTGAATCTCCATCAAACTGTCCCAATTTAGATTGATTGGACAGGCAAACCTCAGCACTAAGAAGTTCCCCTATGCATAAAACGGGGAAGATTCTTTAAGAAGTTGTGTCTTTCTGATAGCAGTAAAAGATTGCCTGTTTTTTTTAAATACATCTCTGTAGACTTAAAATTACTTGGGTCATGGTTAAATTCAATGAAATTTTAACAGCCATACTGTAGTATTTAGATATTAGCCCAAACTTCACATAGAAACATCCTATTATCTGACATTCCCCCAAGACCCTGCTTCCTTAATTACCTTTTTTTCTCTCATATCGCCAATTTTAGTCTCAACTGATGCTTTGCCTGTAGTCTATAAACATTTTTCAATTATCTTTATCTTAAAAATAAGAAGGAAAATCACACAGATAACATAAAATAAAATTTAAAATAACAGGAAAATCTGCTGAATTCTATGCCTCTTCCACTTTTATTAGTCTTGCTCCCTCTTTGTTTAGCAAAACTCTTTTGAAATTTTACTTCCCATCTGCTGTTTCTCATGCTCCAACTCATTAAATTGTTTTTCACCCCTACTTCTCAAAAATGCTTAAAAGAATGAGTCTCTCAGTTCTACAATGTCCCTAAGTATCTCAAACTTTATATATTAAAAACGAACTTCTCTTCAGCTGGATTTGTTTCTAGAAGCTTCACACTGTCTCCCTAAGACAACAAAGCTAGAAACCTGGGAGACATTCTGGACTCATGCTACTCCATTAAAGTAATTCCATATTCTAATATCCAACCCAGATGAACTGAAGTTATATTTTCAAACTTTTCACTTCTGTTCATTCCTTACAAATATAATTTTAGTCTAAGTGCTTTGTTATCTCATCTGAACTTTTGGGGCAGCCTCTGGCTAGACTCTCTACCCTACAGTATTACTACTTTAAGTCCATCCCACACACTGCTGCCAAAATAAAATGTCTAAAATTGACTATTTCAGTCACCTACTTAAAGCCCTCTAACAGGCTCCCTGGTTCTACGGTGAAGCCCAAGCTGCTGTGACTATCTTTCAAGGGCAATGATTTCCATGACATGGCTCTTCCAACTCATCACATACCACTTCCTTGAACTTTACATGACAGTCACATAAAATTGCTTGCAATTCCTCCATAAGTACCGAGTGATTGAGATCTATACAGTTTGTGTGCCATGCTGCCTGCTTCTTGAAATCACTAAAATCCCACCTTCTTTATCCTACCTTCTGCTCATGTTTCAAGTCTCAAGTCAAAGGTCACCTCATCTAGGAAGTTTTCTTTCACTCCCCTCCAATTCCACAACCAAGGATGAGCTAAACAAAGCTCTTAAAAGAGACCCATAGCATTTGCTGCATGTATTATGACATTCACCAAAACACTATGCTGATCTGTTTCTGCCTGTACTTATTTCACTTTGGCTCTGAGAGCTGTATCATGTACTCTTCAGCAGTGTAAATCCAGTAATTAGTACAGTTCCTGGTGCATAAGCTTCAACCTGAAGATGTTTATTATCCCAAACATATTAAATATACTCTTATTCTCTCTACATAGAAAAACATTCATGTGAAAATAGGTTTATAAGGAAATAGAACCAAGCAAAGAGAACTAAGACCAGGAAAAAAGAGAATAATAAAAACAATGGAGTGACAAAGTGGTGAGAGAGAGAGAATAAGGGAATAAATAAAAGAAACTTCCTATTCAAATGCAAGAGTTAGAAATAATTAAGTTAACATAATAAACTTTTTAAAACAATCAACCAATTAATGAATTTTGTGAAATTCATAACACAATAATGTGGGTCGTACTTATTGTAAGGTAGAGGTGGTGGAAATTTGCTCTGTTATACCCCAATCAGCTTTATTCGTTATAGTGATATTAACATTTTTCACAAAGAAGTGAGGATCATTCCTGGAGAAGTCCAGTAGAATACACTGGCATTATAATCTATATTAATTGATAATAACAGTAATTACCTCTAAATATAGTGACCTGCATATGTAATATTGTCCTTATTATATCTTTTTGTTAAAATTAGCTTCCTGGAGTTCCTGCTACACTGAGTTAAAGCCACATCCATCTATGCCCAATTAGATAACATTAAATATCTATATTTATATCATTTTCCTCTTGGTTTATTAATCATAACTCTAAAATAACCATACATTCTTAGTGCAATTTTCTTCAGAATTAACCAACTTGCAGCTTTAATACAAATTGACACAAAGTTAAAATATTTCTCATTAATAACTTAAATTTTACATATTTTTTACTTTTTAAAAATAGCCATCATTTTTAGGACTCTAGTGATAATTTTTCTGCATAATGAATTTGTTAAAATGGTTAGTTAATATTCCATGAGTTCTTTTTTAGTACAAACTCCATCATAATACTTTAAAACTTTTGTCACTACATTTATTTCTTTGTTGAAATGCTCTAAATATATGTTAATAAGTGTTAAAATTGAAATTCTTGACTTCTAATTTCTACCTCATTAATACAATGCAGTTCAGCCTCCAGAGTTCTCGAGCAGGTCAGAGGTTTCTGTAATTCATTGTAGGCTTAGTCTAAAAGTTAAAAACAACCGCTCCCACCCTCAAAAAATTCCTATTTAAAAGCAAATGCTTGGAACAAGGCAGTTAACCTGCTGTGAATTCTAAGAATGGGATACTTTTAAAACAATGTCATAGCCTTCCTTTGTAAGAATTGAAAACTCAAAAGTTATAATCTGATTGTGACCTACCTCACTTTACAGTCCAGATCTAATTCTAAAAATAAAAATATTAAACAATGCTATTTTCTTACTATAACTTATTTCATTATTTGATTAACATAAAAAAGACTATTGTATAAAATTTAATTTTTCTCAAGCAATGATGAAACTTGGCAATGAAGTGTCCTTTAAGGTTTTTAATATCCTCTTTGACTTTCATACTATGCATTCCTAAAAACCGGTATTCATTTTTCTTAGCTGTTTTGCAGAATGATATTACTTAAGGTAACAATAGCTTCTATTAGATTCTGTTTCTTTGCAATTACTTAAGGCAACCTGCTGTCACCTGACACAATTCAGACATTCTGACAATATGTGATCTGTAAATGTTTACATTGGGATATCTATCTCTTGTACGAGTGTTTGAAAGTGTATCAGGAGAAGAGATAAACAGCTGCCTCGTTTATCTAACATTTATTAATATCCAAGTACTTCAAAGATCAATATTGTCCTGGGCTGTTAATTACAGATGGCTTGGCTTTGCCAGTTATAGCTCTCCCATACGTGACTCTTTTCACTGGTGATAAATGGAACCATTCCCTCAGAGCAGCTTCCAGACGGAATGTTACTCTCCTCAATTTCCTGGTTGCCGCTGCCATTTTCTCGACAAAGTCCAAAAACAGAAGAAATCTGACTTCATGTACATCATCTACAAATGCTTGTGCAACTTTTTTCTTTTTTGTCCTTCCTTTTGAAATGCCCTCTTCTTCTACTCTATCTATCCAATGCAGTCCAGCATAGTCAGCTCAGGTGCATAGTTAATCCTCATTAGGCAGCACAAGAATTCCTACCAATAAACTATATTATGGTGAAAAACAGAAATAATCAAAGCTTACATCGTTCAGATGCCTGGACAGTAGTTTCAAGTACTGTTTCCTTTTTGACCCATGATGTCCTTCAGGATAGGCCCTACCCTTGGAGCCATTACTCTCATTAGGTTGCAATGGCTTATTCAGAAAAGTAATTAAGATGTTTATTCCTTCCTCTTGTCCGGGCCTCAAGTTCAAAGACACTGGCTGGATTTGAAGTTAAAACTAATGTTGCAATACACTCCCTTGTCAGTGTAGCTTGTGTTCCTCTTCCCCTGGCCCCACGGGAAGTCTCCAACTGGCATTATCTCCATAGAGTGCTTTAGAGGCTCACATGGAACACAGCTACCTCAAAACCTAGTACCCTCTGGATTCCATTTCTCCCCCATTTGTTCTTCCAGATTTCTTTAAAACTCTTTTGGTCTAACTTTTGCAGCTGTTTTCCTTCTGCTATGCATCAAGTCACTCTAGATTTTTTTCTAAGTTTATATACCAAAAGGCTAAATATTCATTCTACTTGAAGAAATGAGTTCACCCAGGCCTCATCAGCCCACCTTGCCTAGTACCCTTAAACTGATCTACAGATTAGGGAGATATTTTAAATACTAATCAGTTTAACAAGGATTGCCATGGCCTAATCCCTAAGTGCCAGATTCCTTTCTCTTCAAAACATTTCTATTACCAATGCAAATCCATGAATAGTTTTTGAAACTTCATGGATGATTCAAAACTAACAAAGCCTAGTCACTGCCCTCAGGAGACATCGCTATTTGGAGAGAGATCAGTATATAAGTAATTCCAAACTATGATGAAAAAGGTTCTATGGGATTACAGCCCAAAACACCAACATAGGAATACTTAACAGAGACTCATGGACACAAACAACAGTTTAGTGGTTA
>NW_011888798.1:13684153-13689912 GCF_000151845.1 Pteropus vampyrus | reverse complement strand
CTGCTTCTTCCAGCATGAATTGTGACAACATAAAATATTTCATAGCAGCAGAATTCATTAAGTAATTACATCTCAGAATTAAAGTATCCCTATAGCCATAATAACCAAATTCTATGTACAATGTTGTCCTTTCCTTTTTAATAGACACATTCTCAGAAGTCTAAATAGATATGTTTTACTTTATGGCACCATATTACTCTAGATAGTGATAATTTCCCTGAAGTTAAAAGTTTATTTAGAACAGACCATATTTTCAACCATGTAGTACATTAATTTTATTCCCAATAAATATATTTAATTGACTATTTCTAGATAAAGGTGGTTTTTCATATCTATTTCTATTTCACAATAAAAATATAAATTCTTGCCCTTTAAGCATCATTGCATTCGAAGGACTGTTTTCTAGTAATTATAACTTGCCTTTTCATTCCAAAGGGGAATACTTTGATGCACTGAGCCAACTATAGCATTGACACCATGGCATCACTTTTATCCTTATATTTTCATCCTTTAAAACACCTCTAAATTTTCACATGCTCATATGGTAAATATTTATACCCAGATATAGGTTTGTTGTTTAGACTAATGTTGTTTGAGTCTGTGGTAGTTTTAAGATGACTGCAAATTCTTTACCACATTTCTTCTGTAGACAGAGTTCATTTGTTCCTCCTTTTGGATTTAGGTTGACCTTGTACCTTTCTTTAACCAATAAAATGTGCAGGACAGATATTCTATAACTTCTAAGGTTGATCCTTAAGAGACCTGTAATTTCTGCCCTCACTACTTTGGAATGTTCCCCTTTGGAAGACAACTGCTTGATAAGAACTCCTAAGACGCATGCTGTGAAGAAGCCCAAGCCATCTTTATGTGTGTGGAGAGAGTGAAAAGTCAGGTAAAGGCTCACCAAGGTACCAGACACATGAGTGAAGACTTCTTGGCCTTTCAGCCTAGCTTAGCTACTAACTGAATACAGCTGAGTTCATGACACTACATGGAGCAGAAGAGCTGCCACCAAGGCCTGCCTGAATTCCTCAGCAACAGAATCATGAGAAAATAAAACTATTATTGTTTTAAGACATCAAGTGATGGAATAATGGGTTATAAAGTAATAGACAATTGAAACAGGATCTACCTTAAGATACTTTCTGAATACCTACAGGTTAGCACAATGATTTATCAGACTTTCCCGTGACTTCCTAAAAGCAATGAAAGCTGCTCATTTTAATTATTTTTACACCAAAATTGTCTGTCTGAAAAATCATTTTTCAAGGTCCAGGATAAAAGGAACAGATGTGTCTTGCAAGGTCTTAGTGTAATGCAGTGTCCTGTTAGAAACTAGTTTTTAAATTTTCCTTATTCACAAGTCAAAACAAAGGTGAGGTGTTTTTGTTAAGTGACACATTTGCAGGAAGAAAAGAAACACTTTTACTTATTTCTTTATTCTCTCTGTATCTTTATTTGAAAAGGAAAATAAAAGACTGGAGGGAGGGAGAGGGAAGGAAGGAAAGAAGGGAGGTTATTGCAATCAGGAGTGCCTGGGGCTACCCTTAGTCCTTCCAATGTACACACTCACCTCTGCAGATATCAATGTGATAGGTTGAAAGAGCCACTCACACTAATTTAGAAGAGCTTTTCTAAAGCATAAGCCTAAGTGTCTCTCCCTATATATGCGTCTATTTCTATTAACAGAAGAGTAAAGTTAGATTTTGCTGGAGCAAATTTATAATTCATCCATTCGGGTATGTCATGAGACTCAGACAGTTACTGACTGCCAGAAAATAGGGTTTGGTGTGCCTTGGGCCACACTAACATTCCAGGAGCTAGGGGGATCCTGACTTCCTGCTAAACTGCTGTCTTGTTGTAATTACATTATCTGACCTAAGATTTCCAGGTTAATTTGAAAAAGCAATGGTTCTAACCTAAGACACACTAGATTAAAATGTACATAAGGGTTGATTCCCCCATGATAAAATCAAATGATGCCACTACTCAGCCTTTCCTTATGAATATGTAAGTAGTAACTTAAAACTCATTTTAAGTCATATTCATTCAGTATTTACAACAAAAAAAATTAAGAATTCTTCTGGTATCATACTATATACCCTTTTCTCTCTGGGTCATTTCAAAAGATTAAAAAAATTATGAAAACCCTAATGTGATTTCTATCGCTATAGCCCCTTACACTTCACTCCCATTCTTCTATATCTCAAGCAGAGGACATTAATGATTAATGCCTGATCCAAATTCTAGGAATCACCTTGAAATTCAGTACCTTGACTTTCCAGAACCATTAGAAACAAAAATGTTTTTTCTTAGTATTTAAAGATTAGCAGCTACAAATATGTCCTACCATAATTCAGCAAGCATATGATAATTTTTTTTTAATTTTTCAGAGAAAAGTTATTTGATTTTAAATAGCTCTGTAATCTTAAAATATATATTTTTTAATTTCCTATTGTTATGAATAGTTTAACTAAAAATTCCTCCTGTGAAAGTGGTTGGAGTCTTAGAAGAGCTGGTCATCTTTAATGAATCAATAAAACACTCAATTACTGATATTTTTCTCTCTTGCATGTTTGTTAATAATTTTCAATACTACTCGGTGAAATAGAGGGGAATACTTTGACCAAATAAATTTTCTGAGTTTGAAATGGTCCTCAGTTCCTTTATTACATGAAGTGATAAGGACATAAAATTCATAAATTTATAATTTATTAACGCAAATTTTCTTTAAAAATAAAACAGAGATTCCGCAAAGGGCAAAATATTCTGTCCCCTTTAACTGTTATCAGTCTCCTTCCTCTTCACTAGGAGAATGAGTAACTTGACTGACAGCAACATACAGCCTTTTAGGGCTAAAAAAGAGATGTGAATGTAGTATTATTTCTTAAAGAGATGCCTCCCTTCTTCCAAATTAGGTTAACTCCACAGTATATAAGAAAATACAAGCACATTTATTCATCATCATAGATTGAAGGTCTCTATACTTCTTAATAAAACTGCAATATTTTCACAATGCTGGATCCTGTCCATTAGTAGACTTTAGGTTTCCCAGTACCATTCATTCATCTAGTGATGTAAAATCTTCCACGCTTTTATAGGAAACACAGGTTAAAATCTATATTTAAATTTTAAAATTTATATTTAAATTTCTAAATATTGTTTTGTTTCCTTAGCATTAATAACTCACAGGGCATAATCTATCTTTAATAATAGGATAGTGAAAGTCCCTTCCCTTATACTATCCACTGGGAGATGCTCATCAATTATCTCCAGAGTTTTAGAATATGCAAACGCTGGCACTTATTCCTGAGTCTAATGCTTTGGGTGGAAGGAAGAGACCTCCTTTTCAATGTGCTAAAAGAACTTCAGTAACATATATGGATTAGTGTTATATAGACAAAGATACACATATATAAAGATGTATAGCAGTGAAGTGAAAGCCAACAAACTGAATACTTTTATTCTGGTTTTGCAAATGAGAGGTTGAAGTTCAGAGAGGTTAAGAGATGCCCAAGGTAGCATATCTAGTAAACAGAGAAAATATCTTCTTGGTTATATATGGTTATTTACAACAACCATAAATTGATTACCTTTATTAATTGTGGTTAAATGATTTATTACACATTTAAATGATATTGTTTAAATTATATTAAATTATTTGCTGTGTATGGCTTATCAATGAATCATATTTGATTCTCTTCCACAGATAATAGTAGTAATAGTCAAGACTAGTAGCTAATGTAATAATAGTAGGAATAGTCAAGACTAGTAGCTAATGCAATAATCCTCATTAGAACTCTATATGAGTTAATACTGTCATCTTTATTTTAAAGATGAAAAAAAGAACAGAGAGGTAAAGTAATTTGACAAGGGCCTCATGACTTTTAAGTGGCAGAACTAGGTTTTGAATCTTTACTATCTGCCTATACAGTCCACGCTCTTATGTGCTCCACTAGACAATTTCTCAGGTGTTTAGTGAGTAAATGGTGTGTCGGATTATATGCTAAGAGCATGGTTCCTATCTGTTATTTGCACAGAAATGCACACGTACGTACATACACTAAGACTGGTCATCAGCTTAGAAATTAGAGATCTAATTTATTATGAATAAAGAAAGAAAATTTGTTAAAGAAGTCAACTGTTAGAGGATCTATTTTGACAATGTTCATATTTTTATAAAAAAAAAACATAAAAATACTATATACCTTAAAATAAATGTGTATGTTAACATTTTCTTTTTAAAAAGAGAAGCAGAGAAAAAAATTCGATTAGCTTGTATATGCAAAAATTTCTCTGAAACAAAGAAAAATGAAAATAATAACAGTGGTGATCTAATAAAAGAATGACAGAATGAGGAATTGAGTAGCTGGGGAACAACTGTAGGAGGGAGACATTTCACTATATATATTTGTATGATATTTGATGTTTGAACTATGCGAGTGTTATTCAGAAATTAATGGAGAGACTGTATGATTTGTTTAAAAATCAGGAAGTACAAAAATAGACTCAGTTAACATTAGTCATTGAATTAACCAAAAGTACAGAGAACTGTGAAAACTACAGCTGAGATCTAACACAGGTTACTGAATAACCAGGGCCAAGTCATTCACTTTTCATTCATTAAAATAATAAAGCCACTATGTTGGCTCAAGATTATTGCGCAATTGTGACAAAGCAGACAATTTTAAGCTTTTCTAAATTTACACACACACACAAACACACACACACACACACACACACACACACACACACATCCTACAGTTCCCATCATTTTTTCACTTAAAAAAAAAGTAGACATAAGATACTTAATGTTTAAAAGACTAATATTAGCTATGCATAATTTAAAATTTGGCTCCACAGATCATACAAATTAAATTACACACTTTGAACATGGAAGAGTTTTTCTTGTTTTAAAATTCTCTGAATGAACATAAAATTACGCATGGTTAAAATTTTCAAAGTAAACTATATTTACCATTGAACATATAGAAGACGAGAACCATGCTCCTAACACATTGCTTGAAATACAATAGGTACTCACTAAATACCTGAAAAATTATTTATAGTACAGAGAAGAGCATGGATTCTAGAGAGTCAGGATTCAAAATCTTGTTTTGCCTCATAAAAGTCATGTGCTGCTCGTCAAATTATTTTACTTCTCTACCCATCAGTTTCTTCATCTTTAAAATAAAAATGACAGTACTAACATGCCCAGATTCTAAAAAGGACTATTACTGTAACTACCGGTAAGACTACTACTACTATTATCTGTGGAAGAGAATAAAGTATGATTTATTGATCAACCACACACAGCAAATCATGGCCTCTTTATAATAAAGGCAAGCAACTTATGGTTTTATGATATATAATTGTATAGGACCAAAAGATAGCTTCTCCAATTAGTAGCTGTGTTACCTTGGGAATCTCTTATCCTCCCCAAACCTCAGCTTCTCATTTGCAAAACTGGAGTAACAGTACAATCTATTATATAGAGTTATAGTAAGGATTAAATGAGATATAGGCACTTGACTACTGCATGGTGTATTTGACTAGTACACACTCAAAATTTTAGCCACCGTCAATGAAAACAAAAATGCCAATAACTGTATCACTGAAATTATTTTTCTTTTACAATTCTAAAGTTATACTTTATAATTTTGCTACAGGCCCATCAGACTTTTCTTTTGGCAGCCTGGGCAAAGTCATAAATGGCATCTTTTCTTGTTTCCATAAATTAGAATTCAAGAATCCTTGCT
>NW_011888798.1:13595338-13684103 GCF_000151845.1 Pteropus vampyrus | reverse complement strand
GAGTGTTATTCAGAAATTAATGGAGAGACTGTATGATTTGTTTAAAAATCAGGAAGTACAAAAATAGACTCAGTTAACATTAGTCATTGAATTAACCAAAAGTACAGAGAACTGTGAAAACTACAGCTGAGATCTAACACAGGTTACTGAATAACCAGGGCCAAGTCATTCACTTTTCATTCATTAAAATAATAAAGCCACTATGTTGGCTCAAGATTATTGCGCAATTGTGACAAAGCAGACAATTTTAAGCTTTTCTAAATTTACACACACACACAAACACACACACACACACACACACACACACACACACACATCCTACAGTTCCCATCATTTTTTCACTTAAAAAAAAAGTAGACATAAGATACTTAATGTTTAAAAGACTAATATTAGCTATGCATAATTTAAAATTTGGCTCCACAGATCATACAAATTAAATTACACACTTTGAACATGGAAGAGTTTTTCTTGTTTTAAAATTCTCTGAATGAACATAAAATTACGCATGGTTAAAATTTTCAAAGTAAACTATATTTACCATTGAACATATAGAAGACGAGAACCATGCTCCTAACACATTGCTTGAAATACAATAGGTACTCACTAAATACCTGAAAAATTATTTATAGTACAGAGAAGAGCATGGATTCTAGAGAGTCAGGATTCAAAATCTTGTTTTGCCTCATAAAAGTCATGTGCTGCTCGTCAAATTATTTTACTTCTCTACCCATCAGTTTCTTCATCTTTAAAATAAAAATGACAGTACTAACATGCCCAGATTCTAAAAAGGACTATTACTGTAACTACCGGTAAGACTACTACTACTATTATCTGTGGAAGAGAATAAAGTATGATTTATTGATCAACCACACACAGCAAATCATGGCCTCTTTATAATAAAGGCAAGCAACTTATGGTTTTATGATATATAATTGTATAGGACCAAAAGATAGCTTCTCCAATTAGTAGCTGTGTTACCTTGGGAATCTCTTATCCTCCCCAAACCTCAGCTTCTCATTTGCAAAACTGGAGTAACAGTACAATCTATTATATAGAGTTATAGTAAGGATTAAATGAGATATAGGCACTTGACTACTGCATGGTGTATTTGACTAGTACACACTCAAAATTTTAGCCACCGTCAATGAAAACAAAAATGCCAATAACTGTATCACTGAAATTATTTTTCTTTTACAATTCTAAAGTTATACTTTATAATTTTGCTACAGGCCCATCAGACTTTTCTTTTGGCAGCCTGGGCAAAGTCATAAATGGCATCTTTTCTTGTTTCCATAAATTAGAATTCAAGAATCCTTGCTAGTGAGAAATAAAGCTTTGTTTAGAGTGTGATCCACAGACTAGGCATCATGTTATAAATACAGAATCATAGTCCTTATCCCACATTCACTGAGTTAGACTCTGCTTTATAATAATATCTCTATGTGATTCATATGCATGTTAAAGGTCTAAGACTAACAGTGATAAAGTAGCTATAAGTCACATATGGCTATTTAAATTTAAATTAATTAAAGTTAAATGAAATTGAAAATCAGTTCCTCAGTGACACTAGCCACAATTTAAGTGTTCCACAGCCACATGTGGCTGGTGGCTACCATATCGGAAAGCACATACGTAGAACATTTTCATTCCAGAATGTACTATTGGAAAATGCTGATCTAGAGCATCTTTCTTCATATTTGATAAGATAGTTTTCTGTAGGTAGTAAAAAGTATTTCAGGAAAATACATTTTAGTAATTCAATAAGATCGGTTAAACCCAAAATTATTCACCAAACTTCTTCCTACCCAGTACCGAAATATTTACCTACACTTATTTTTAACTCAGTTTGGAAAACTGACATTGAATTAAGTGAAGTAGTTTACAACATTTGGAGGCCATGATTCTTGAGAGTACCAGCCTTATTCCCAAGTTTATTTTCCCCTGCCCCCAACTCTCTCACATTCACAAGGCTCTCATTTTCACTGGCCCCCAAACATCAGTTTTTAAGACATGGCATACCAAGCAGTTATAGAGAGACAAATTAATGGAAGTTAGACATAAACTGTTAAAACCCTCTGTTCTGCCTTAAGTTAAAGTAACAAATAAAGTCATGGTGAGATTCTAGATATATGCAGATATATGTTCCCTGATAGATAAGATGAGCTATTTCTTGACTAGCAGTCAAGAAAGTGAGTGCAAAAGGAAAACTTATGACTTAAATAAGACCATGTGGGTGGCTATGCCCTCTCTCTCCTAATGGTTGATGTCTCTGAAAGCAGCCATCTCCAGGGACAACTACCATGAAACTTGATCTGAAACTTAGTTTGCTAAACCCTAGAGAATGGCTTTTTACCTTCTTGCTTGTAATTATTCCATTTCACATTCTCCACAAAAAACTATTTGAAATTACCAAATTGTACTCTTTTGTCATTCAAAAACACCTGGGCCAATTTGTTGGGAGTATCCTGACAAGCAGTGTTGGCTGAAGGGCTGCATTCCAGGATCTCACACTCAAAGTTCCACAGAAAACTTTAATAATATTGCTTAACAAGTTGGCTGTGACATCAACTGTAGGCCCAGATTAAACCATTTTTGTGAGGTTGGAAATGTTAAGAAAATTTTTGAGAACTTAGAAGTAAAACTTAAGTATGACTGCACATCCATCTTTTCAACGTCAGACTTAGGCATTGTCTAATCAGCCCACACAAGGATCATATACTTTTTGGAAATTGTACCTTTCTTGGACTTACCATTTACTATCGACATAGGTCCACGGTCTGTAAAGTTACATGTTAATCATAGAAGATAAATACATTGCAAACTTTCTGTCTGCTATAAAGGATAATCGTAAAGGTTACAGATTAAATGCTGGATGTTAACCAATTTTGTATCTACTTATGAAAACACTGCACGCTACTCCTTTCCTAACTATATAAATCTCTCTTCTTCAAATGCTCTTTAAACAAGCTCTACTATCTTGATGATTCCTTTACTGAGTTAAATCCTTGACATATGTTCACCATATATTCATGCGACGGCCAGGATATTTTTACTTATAAATGCATGCTTCCATAGGGATCAGCGCTGTCTTGCAGATCTTCATACATGATCTGCATCAGGTCTTCCTATTCTCTGCTATTTCATTAGAGAAATGAGAAATTGCAGAAAATATAAGCTTCATCCTAATCATTGTACATGTGACCACCTGCTCCTTGATGCTTCCAGATAGCATTTATATAATAGATCTAACCTTATTAAATATACTGGCTAGAAAAAAAGTTTAAAGTAAATATAAAAAAACAAAACATTTTTAACTAGCTGGAATCTTCCCATTTTAATTCCCATCCACTTTTTTTTTTTTTGATATCAATACAGGCAACCAAAAAAAAAAAAGATTTGTATGAGTCCAATGATCGAGTGAGACTTCTACCAACTCCCAATGTAGGAGCAAAGAGTTCTGGTTCCCAATTTACCAAAATGATCAGTCCTATGACCTTGAACAAGTCACTATTTATCATTCTCAGTCTGTCTTATCCAGTAAACCAGTTGACTTAATCACCATAGTTAGTTCTAAGATCCTTTTTATAAGAATTGAGTCTTTTAAAGGAGCAAAATTGAAAGATTAGATTCTATTATTCAAATCTCTCAGTCAGAAAAAAAGACACACAGTGGACGTTCCTAATAAAACAGATTTTATGCTAGCAATTTGACCACTGCTTCCTATGCTCAGGTTACTTAGTATATGTCTACTACCTACAACATATCCATAGAACAGAAATGTTCTCCTAAAAATTGGTTTTAAATGGAAATCAGCAGATGGTACTGTACAGCAGTTCCATATTATGATAACTGCATAATTTTTTATCCCCTGTATAACCTCTTGATACTTTGCGACCACTCTGATGCATTTTTTCCTTGTTATAGAGCAACTCACTTTGGAATTTATATAACAATCATGGGCTTCTTACGTTGCGTAACTCCAAAGCAGCAATTTTATATCACAATGCTTTTGTCCTGGGTTTTCCTTTAACTAAAATTGCCTTATGTGACCAATAGGCAACATGAAGTTGACATTTCAGAGCCCAAGCAGCTAATCCTAGATTGTATTTACTTATTTTCAAATATTTGCACCATCTGTGATTCTATATTAGTTTTTTTGGATTTGTCGTTACATCTCAAGGACTGTAACTCTGAGTAGAAATGAAGCAGCATGCCAAATGTAGACTGTTTTATATATATGAGATGGGAAAAGAAAAAAAACAAATTCAAGAAAAGCAAACGCATATTTAGTTCTCCACCTTCAAAATGCAAACTATTGATTGTCCTACACTTGCAAAGACTATAAAAGTGGATGCTATATAGTTTCTTGACCAAACCCTAATCCATGTTTGCTCTGGAGCCAGAATGATTCCATAAAATCTCCATATGAACAAAATAAAAGCTCAGTATTAAAGGTCCTCTGAAGCTTGGTCAAAGTAACAAAGAAAGGAGAGTTAAAGCTGGTATTTCCAACAACTGGGAATCTCCACATCCAGCGTAGTTTGATTTCCCTTCACTTTACTTCCATCTGGTATAACAGCCAATTCATATTAATAACCAAAAAAGAAAGGGAGGAAGGGAAAGAGGGAGGAAGGAAGGGAGGAAGAAAGGAAACAAGCATGCACCACCATTTTCAGCAACTCCTGGATAATAAAACCTATCTCGTTACTAATCTTCACAATTTTGCAAGGTAAACATCGTCCCATTTCCAAATGAAGTATTAAATTCAAATACTGGGTAACTCGCTCAAACTAATTAAGTAGAGTGTAAACTGAGTTTAAATGAATAGGAAGCCCTAGTTCTCTTTCCACTAAAAAAAAAATTCTACATGGCTGAAAATTCTGATTTATTTAGCATGTAAAAGTTTCACAGATGAGTACCGGATCTTGGTACTTGGACGAAATTATCACAGCTTCTAGAAACAGCCTTACTTTCCAAGAAATACAGTGAATCAAAAGCCTGTTGTTTCTCTCGACTCCCCAAGAAAGCCCTAAAATTCACCTGTATGCTTTCCAGCATCCCTAAGTGTATCCTTCCTTCATTAAGAAGGGATTCATTCAACCATTAGTCCATCCTCAACTGAACTGCAATTTCAAGTGCTGACCGTAGAGATCAATGGTTGCTCATTCATGCTGAGGGGACAAGAGGAGGCTTAAGAATGCCAGTGTCTGCATGTATGGTGGGAGGTGCTATCATTTCCTCAGAACAGTGAGCTAACAGCTTATTTTCAGAATGGCTTTATGGCTTTGGGGTGACTTCATGCAATGGCAAGTTGGAAGAGAGGCATATGTGATTCTGTGAAGTGGCCAGGTGCCAAAAGTTTAAGGACCACTGGCCCAGAACCAATATATCATAAAGGAGAAACCAAGTAAAGTCAAGTGAGTAGTTTTGCTTATAGATTCAAAGATCTTAAGGATATAAATGTTTTTAAAAGTTACTCTGATATCAAGTGTTAAGGAAGGCAGATGTGCCACCAATACAATGACAAAGGTTCTATATCAACAGTGGAATCTGGTAGCATCACACATAGAAAATGGCCATAAGTCAAGAGACAAAGACATTAGATACAGAGATTAGAACAATTTCTCAAAATGATACATCTTCGGTGACTTAGGCACATTTGAAGGAAGAATTTGGAAAGGTGAGGCCACTGTGAATGTCTAGATGCCAATGAATCAGTCTTGAACAGAGATGGGATCTCAGAAACATTTAGAGGTAGAAGGAACTAGATTTGGATTTGGAGATAGCACAGATGCAAAGGGGGACGAAAGAAGCAAAAGTACCATCCTGTAACGCAAGAGGCACTGAGTCTGTGAACAAACAGACATTGTTAAGAAGTGGCAGATGCAGAAGAGCCATTCATAACGCCACTGTGACCCCAATGTTAGGTAAATCTCATTTTAGAGCAATTGTAAACAACCTCCATAGATGTGAACAAGGGTGGGTCTCTCTCATTTCAACTCAAGGTTCAAGTCATACTCACCTATCACTGCTAACATGATTGTCAAGTAGTGGAATATAAACATTTCCTACAATCAGAGAAGGGGAAAAGCTCTGATAAAGATGCTGGAGAAAGCTTCAAAATATATTCACTTTATTTCTTGGAATACTTACGTTTATGGTAGTCTAAAAAGAAAGTAAAATATAATTGTTCCCTTAAAATCTCTAAAAGCTAATGGAGTATATAGAAAAATATATTAATAAATTCATAGAGCCTGGGATATGTAAATTATATACTAAACTATCCAAACAAATTATCTATTTCTACATTTGAGAAATTCATGAATTTCAGACTTTTCTTCTTGAAAAGACATATTTTTGACTTCTATTCCTAAAGTGTCTTGCTTCCTAACCTTTGATTCTGTGTCTAAGACAGAAGAATCATTACGTAAGTTTGTGAAACACTGATTAAAAAGGTCAGTTCATAAAAATAACACTTCCCACCACTTGCTTCTAAACATGTGAACTAGAAAAAATGGCCATGTCTTGCATTCATTAACTCATATTAAAAGCTTTCCTAGAGGTGAGATGTGATTAATGGAAGTGTCAGTATCAGATTCCCCTCACCAAAAGTAAACACATGTACCAATAACAGGAAAGACCAACTTCTACCCTGTACAAGCAATATTAATGCAACTTCAAAAGGTCTCTCTGGTCCATTATTTGAAAATAAATCGCAGGAGAGCCTGCCATTCAAGTTCTCAATTATATAATTCAGATTTGTCATATTTATGTTTTCAGAGAAGAGACTTTCAGACAGAATAAGAAATTGAATATTCATTTAGATCTCAAAAAGGGGATGGGAATAAAGATAATAAAAATGACTTTTTTCCTCACTTTTCTTCATTTGCTATGTTGTAACCTGATACATGGGTTTTTGTATTGACCTGAGAAAAATCAATAAGTATGATAAATTACAATAATATTAAAGTCAGTAATATACAGCTTGGTGGGAGAATATACAGCTTGGCTTGACTCTGCTCTCCCAGACGTAAAGTCAGTTTTGATCCTACAGTTAACTAACTTTTCTTAAATTTCAACTCAACACTTCACCAGCTCCCATATGCAAAGAATCTCTAAGTCAATCATTTCTGGAAACCAAACTCTGGAAAGAGATTATTAAACTGTGAACACTTCAAAGAAGATCTTAAGTTTTGGGGCAGGAAGGCGGGAAAGGTTAACATTTAAAAAGAGTAGAAATCAGTCAGGTTGATATAAATTGATTTTTATGTAATGTCCTAGAATACGACTATAAAATACCCAATATATTTAGATCATAAGTGTGTGTGTGTGTGTGTGTGTGTGTGTGTGTGTGTGTACATTCGGTATACATACATATATATTCAGGATTTTCATTAATTTAAATGCAAAATTACTCTTGCAAAATAATTAAACAATCTCAAATGATTTAAAACTATAGTAACTTCTAAAGAATAAAGATATTAAGTTCTACCATGAGCTATTCATGTAGATTATTTCTAACCCTCGCAATATTCTCACTATCTTCTTCCTTTAAAGGTTGAAATGGGTTAAATAGTTTGTCCTAGATCACATAGTAAATGGTAGAAAGATTCAGTCTGAAAGTATTTTGACTCTGTCCTCCACATTACATCATGCTGCCTCTCCTCCAAATATAATTAAATCTGAAAAACACTTCGCAGTTCCAAAAATACTGTACAATATACCATTCTGGTTAATGAAAAGCATATTATCCTAAAGTTGATTTTAAAAGTTTTACTGTTTTAACAATTTTCAAATAGACTACAGCATGACATGCCGAAAAGAAAATGAAATCATGTTTTACTACTAAGAGTACATCTAACATCAATTACTAAATATTTATTTTATTATTTTGAATAAAGGCGAGTTTTTTGTATTTAGCCTGGCAGTGGGTGCTGTATTTACCATTAGATATGGGTATGGCTGAAACCCTGAAGATTCAGCACAGCTTACCAAAAATGAATCTACAATAGATCTCTCTTAAATGTCCCATTCTCTCCACTGAACCAACTTCACAGCTTTCTCTGCCATCCTGGAAGTGACAAGCATTCCTTAAGTTAATATATAATAAGTGATAAGAATGTCTACCACGTAGAAGGGAAGGTAGGTGTAGTTTTAAAGCCTTGGAGAACAGGTGTTCTCTAGATAGAGAAAAGTAAACAGAGATTGGTCATTGTCCAACAGCTGTGAATCATGTCAGTACACAATAGTGTGCTCGAATAATCACTACTAAGCTGTATGACTCAAGGCAGGCAGCATATACTATGGCACAAACGTTTCTAAATTTATATGAAGACATGCATTTATGAAAAAAAAGTTTACGTTCCTGCCATCATTAATTTGCCCTTTTCTGGACCTTTTACAGTTCTTCAGATGGGAAAATTTCCAAACTTCCTTAGTTGATGTGCCCTAGTGTATGCCCACATTATAAGATTTCAGTAACACATGAACTTGATTAGAACACACATAAAGTCATCAGCAAGTATGAAAATATATGGAGGCAATTTTAATACAGATATAACTCATTTTATTGTACTTTGTTTTATCGTGCTTCACAGATACTGTATTTTTTACAAATTGAAGGTCTGTAGCAACCTTACGTGGAACAAATCTATTGGCACCGTTTCTCAAATAGCATCTGATCACTTTGCATCTCTGTGTCACATTTTGGTAATTCTCACAATATTTCAAACTCTTTCATTATTTTAATATTTGTTATGGAGATCCATCATCAGTGATCTTTATATGACTACTGTAACTATTACAAGGTACCACAAATTGTACCCATATAAGTAGGCAAACTTAATCAATAAATGTGTGTTCTAACTACACCACCGACTAGCCATTTCCTCATCTCTCACTCACTCTTCAAGCCTCCCTATTCCCTGAGACACAACAACATTGAAATTAGGCCAATTAATAACTCTATGATGGCCTAATTTCACAGTGTCCCAGTGAAAAGAACAGTAACATGTCTCTCACTTTAAATCAAAAGCAAGAAATGATTAAGCTTAGTGAGGAAGACATGTCAAAAGCCAAGAAAGGCCAAAAGCTAGGCCTCTTGCACCCAACAGCCAAGGTGTGAATGCAAAAGAAAAGTTTTTGAAGGAAACAAAAAGTACTACTCCAGTGAACATATGAATGATAAGAAAGCAAAACAGCATTACTGCTGATATGGAGAAAGTTTTAGGGCTCTGGATAGATCAGTTACAACATTCTCTTAAATCAAAGCTAAATCCACGGCATGGTCCTAACTCTCCTCAATTCTGTGAAGGCTGAGAGATGAGAAAGCTGCAGACAAAAAGTCTGAAGCTAGCAGAGGTTTAAGGAAAGAAGCCATCTTCATAACATAAAAATGCAAGGTAAAACAGCAGTGCTGATGTACAAGATGTGGTAAATTATCCAGATCCAGCTAAAATAAGTACTGAAGGTGGCTAAACTAAATGACAGATTTTCAATGCTGACAATACAGACGTATATTGGATGAAGATGTCATCTAGGATTTTCATAGCTAGACAGGAGAGTCAATGTCTGGTTTCAAAGCTTCAAAAGACAGGCTGTCTCTCTTGTTAGGGGCTAATGTGGTTAGTGACTTTAAATTGAAGCCCATGCTCACTGACCACTTCAAAAATCCTAAGGTCCTTAAGAATTATGCTTAATGTATGCTGCCTGTGCTGTATAAATGTAAAAACAAAGCCTAAATGACACACATCTGTTCATACCATGGCTCACTTAATATTTTAAGCCCACTGTTGAAAATTAGTGCTCAGAAAAAAGGTCCCTTTCAAAATATTGCTGCTCACTGATGACATCCAAGACCTCTGGTCATCCAAGAACTCTGATGGAGATGTACAAGGAGATTAATATTATTTTTATTCCTGTTAACAACATCCATTCTGCAGCCTATGAGTCATGGTATAATTTAGACTTTCAAGTCTAATTATTTAAGAAACACATTTCGTAAGGCTATAGCTACCATGGATAGTGATTCTTCTGATAGATCTGGGCAAAGCAAATTGAAAACCTTCTGGAACGAATTCACCATTCTATATGCCACTGAGAACATTCATGAGTCATAGGAAGAGGCCAAAGTACCAACATTAACAGGAGTGTAGAAGAAGTTGATTGCAACTCTAATGGATGATGTTGAGAGGTTCAAGACCTTGGTGAAAAAAGTAACTGCAGATGTGGTGGAAATAGCAAGAGAAGTAAAAGTGGAGCCCGAAGATGTGACTGAATTGCTGCAATCTCATAGATGAGGAGTTGCTTATATGGATGATGAAAGAGATTCTTTGAGATGAAATCTACTACTGGTGAAGATGCTGTGAAGATTGTTGAAATGACAACAAAGGATTTAGAATATTACATAAACTTAGTTGATAAAGCAGTGGTTTTGAAGAAGTCCTACTGTGAATAAAATCCTATCACACAGCATTATGTACTACAGGGAAATCATTAAGAGTCAATGTGGCAAACTTCATTGTTATCTTATTTTGAGAAATGACCACAGCCACCCCAAATTTCAGCCACCAGTCAGCAGCCACCAACATCAAGATTGAAGAAAGATCATCCATGAGTAAAAAGATTATAACTTCCTGAAGGTTCAGATGATGGTTAGCATTTTGTTTTAGCAATAAAGTACTTTTAATTAAGATGCATTCATTTTTTAGACATTATTTTGAATAAAGGCGAGTTTTTTGTATTTAGCCTGGCAGTGGGTGCTGTATTTACCATTAGATATGGGTATGGCTGAAACCCTGAAGATTCAGCACAGCTTACCAAAAATGAATCTACAATAGATCTCTCTTAAATGTCCCATTCTCTCCACTGAACCAACTTCACAGCTTTCTCTGCCATCCTGGAAGTGACAAGCATTCCTTAAGTTAATATATAATAAGTGATAAGAATGTCTACCACGTAGAAGGGAAGGTAGGTGTAGTTTTAAAGCCTTGGAGAACAGGTGTTCTCTAGATAGAGAAAAGTAAACAGAGATTGGTCATTGTCCAACAGCTGTGAATCATGTCAGTACACAATAGTGTGCTCAAATAATCACTACTAAGCTGTATGACTCAAGGCAGGCAGCATATACTATGGCACAAACGTTTCTAAATTTATATGAAGACATGCATTTATGAAAAAAAAGTTTACGTTCCTGCCATCATTAATTTGCCCTTTTCTGGACCTTTTACAGTTCTTCAGATGGGAAAATTTCCAAACTTCCTTAGTTGATGTGCCCTAGTGTATGCCCACATTATAAGATTTCAGTAACACATGAACTTGATTAGAACACACATAAAGTCATCAGCAAGTATGAAAATATATGGAGGCAATTTTAATACAGATATAACTCATTTTATTGTACTTTGTTTTATCGTGCTTCACAGATACTGTATTTTTTACAAATTGAAGGTCTGTAGCAACCTTACGTGGAACAAATCTATTGGCACCGTTTCTCAAATAGCATCTGATCACTTTGCATCTCTGTGTCACATTTTGGTAATTCTCACAATATTTCAAACTCTTTCATTATTTTAATATTTGTTATGGAGATCCATCATCAGTGATCTTTATATGACTACTGTAACTATTACAAGGTACCACAAATTGTACCCATATAAGTAGGCAAACTTAATCAATAAATGTGTGTTCTAACTACACCACCGACTAGCCATTTCCTCATCTCTCACTCACTCTTCAAGCCTCCCTATTCCCTGAGACACAACAACATTGAAATTAGGCCAATTAATAACTCTATGATGGCCTAATTTCACAGTGTCCCAGTGAAAAGAACAGTAACATGTCTCTCACTTTAAATCAAAAGCAAGAAATGATTAAGCTTAGTGAGGAAGACATGTCAAAAGCCAAGAAAGGCCAAAAGCTAGGCCTCTTGCACCCAACAGCCAAGGTGTGAATGCAAAAGAAAAGTTTTTGAAGGAAACAAAAAGTACTACTCCAGTGAACATATGAATGATAAGAAAGCAAAACAGCATTACTGCTGATATGGAGAAAGTTTTAGGGCTCTGGATAGATCAGTTACAACATTCTCTTAAATCAAAGCTAAATCCACGGCATGGTCCTAACTCTCCTCAATTCTGTGAAGGCTGAGAGATGAGAAAGCTGCAGACAAAAAGTCTGAAGCTAGCAGAGGTTTAAGGAAAGAAGCCATCTTCATAACATAAAAATGCAAGGTAAAACAGCAGTGCTGATGTACAAGATGTGGTAAATTATCCAGATCCAGCTAAAATAAGTACTGAAGGTGGCTAAACTAAATGACAGATTTTCAATGCTGACAATACAGACGTATATTGGATGAAGATGTCATCTAGGATTTTCATAGCTAGACAGGAGAGTCAATGTCTGGTTTCAAAGCTTCAAAAGACAGGCTGTCTCTCTTGTTAGGGGCTAATGTGGTTAGTGACTTTAAATTGAAGCCCATGCTCACTGACCACTTCAAAAATCCTAAGGTCCTTAAGAATTATGCTTAATGTATGCTGCCTGTGCTGTATAAATGTAAAAACAAAGCCTAAATGACACACATCTGTTCATACCATGGCTCACTTAATATTTTAAGCCCACTGTTGAAAATTAGTGCTCAGAAAAAAGGTCCCTTTCAAAATATTGCTGCTCACTGATGACATCCAAGACCTCTGGTCATCCAAGAACTCTGATGGAGATGTACAAGGAGATTAATATTATTTTTATTCCTGTTAACAACATCCATTCTGCAGCCTATGAGTCATGGTATAATTTAGACTTTCAAGTCTAATTATTTAAGAAACACATTTCGTAAGGCTATAGCTACCATGGATAGTGATTCTTCTGATAGATCTGGGCAAAGCAAATTGAAAACCTTCTGGAACGAATTCACCATTCTATATGCCACTGAGAACATTCATGAGTCATAGGAAGAGGCCAAAGTACCAACATTAACAGGAGTGTAGAAGAAGTTGATTGCAACTCTAATGGATGATGTTGAGAGGTTCAAGACCTTGGTGAAAAAAGTAACTGCAGATGTGGTGGAAATAGCAAGAGAAGTAAAAGTGGAGCCCGAAGATGTGACTGAATTGCTGCAATCTCATAGATGAGGAGTTGCTTATATGGATGATGAAAGAGATTCTTTGAGATGAAATCTACTACTGGTGAAGATGCTGTGAAGATTGTTGAAATGACAACAAAGGATTTAGAATATTACATAAACTTAGTTGATAAAGCAGTGGTTTTGAAGAAGTCCTACTGTGAATAAAATCCTATCACACAGCATTATGTACTACAGGGAAATCATTAAGAGTCAATGTGGCAAACTTCATTGTTATCTTATTTTGAGAAATGACCACAGCCACCCCAAATTTCAGCCACCAGTCAGCAGCCACCAACATCAAGATTGAAGAAAGATCATCCATGAGTAAAAAGATTATAACTTCCTGAAGGTTCAGATGATGGTTAGCATTTTGTTTTAGCAATAAAGTACTTTTAATTAAGATGCATTCATTTTTTAGACATAATGTTATTGCACACTTAACAGACTACAGTACAGTGTAAACATAACTTTTATATGCACTTGAAAACCAAAATATGAGTGTGACTCACTTTACTGCAATATTCACTTTATTGAGGTGTTCTGGAACTGAACCCACAGTATCTCCAAGGTATGCCTATAGTTGGAACATCAAGAAAGGATGTATTTAAGTACTGCATAGGCATAGCTGTAGAAAAAGTTGTGTGAAAAAGCCTTTTGAATTATGCAAAGCCAGTACTGGATTACTCATTCCCACCCCCAATGACAGTAGGCAGAACCACCCTGCAGTCCTGAGAGCTCCTTTACTATACACATTCTCCTGCCATAAGGACTAAAATCTCACCTCCTGAGATAATTCTATAAATTACATTCTTTTTCTGCAAACATCTTCTTTTTCCAAGCTAATCACCTTATGAAGTGCATTTCACTAAAAACAACATGCAACATATTCATCAACTCATTCATCTATTAGTGAGAATTAGATGGGCCCCTTACAGAATCTGGCAGTAAAGAAGTGAGTTTTGATTGAATAGAAGTAGTGATGTAGCAGAATATTTTGAAGTCTGCATGTCTGCCAAATAAGGCCTGATGTCCCAACCAAATGACATATATTATTAATATAATATTTATATGCATGTGCAAATTCGTTGCCACATGAATATGTATACTGAACAATGCAATATTCTATAAAATGTTAAAACAATATTCCAGCTGTAGGTGGCTCAATGATCCTCTAAGCTTTTTATTTTTTCCCTAGGCTCCTAGTCCTAGACTCTATATTTAATGAAACCACTTGGTATGAGATAGGCATTATTCCAAAGTTTTTACATATTATTTCATTTAATCCTTACAAGCATGTAAAAGATCTACAGTCACTTCCGTTCACAGATTAAATATAGAAAATGAGTTATCCTGCCCAAGGAAACACAGTGATACCCAGTGGCGCTAGGATATGAACTTGAATCTGTAGTTTCCAGTGCATAGACGATAGTAAACAATAATTTGTGGCTGACGGCACAAAAGGTCACAGTCTTCATTGCAAAAATCGAGTGTTATGCTACATGGTACACTGTAAGTAAGCTAAAAATATGCCTAAGTACTAAAGCTTAAAATATTATGTATCATAATATTTGATTCAAGAAAACAAAATGTTGAAATAGCTTTATTTTTACTAAGATTAGGGGAAATTTGGTTTCAGTGTTCTGTTTCCAATGCATTGCACTTCATAAGATAATGCGGCATTAATATTTAATGATAGAATTTTCTTTAACTTGTTTTTATATAGTTTATGCTTTCTTAAATGTGCAATTTTCTCAGTCCCTGAAATAAACGAATAGTGAGATTATAAACTTATAAGCAAGGGATGTTTTGTGGTATGTTCTAAACTCAGTCAATAAATATATATTATATATTTGTGTAATAAAGAAATTAAGGGATAGTAGAGAATGCATAATATCTCCTAAGTTATAAGGACTTCTACATAATGCTTATATAATGCTTATATCCAATCTAAATCATCTTTTATAACCAAATCATATAGCATTCTCCCATCAATTAGATAGTATATATTTTATGCTGAATGCTTAGGAGAAAAGTAATACATCTTTTATTAAATACAGCTTTTTGACATGATTTCTAAAAGCTGTTTTTGAAGTTCTGAATTAAAAATTTTAAAATTTTATGAGGTTTGCTAGACCAAAGTTGAAATAAAAATACTGAATCCAAATTTCTATATGGGAACTTTTTAAGTTAATATTACCTAAAGGTCAAAAGTACAATATATTTACAAAAGGCATTTTACACATTATATATTTAATCACATTTTGACTCATGAATAATTTCATCAGGAGGTTGCTATATGTTCAACTGTAAGAGACTGATTTTCTACCAGAATTAGTTTTTAAAGGAAAATGAATAACTAATGCTATCACTGCAGCCAAATAGTTGCTTATAAAAATACATTTCTCTCGCAACTCACAAAGTAGGGTAGTGTTTTTTTCTTTTGTTTATTTATTTGTTTAGTTTCTGTTTTTGCTCTGGTTTTGTTTGTTTGTTTGTGTGGGTTTTTTTGGAGCTGAGAGGATAGTTAAACATTTTAGGAAATATTTTTACCCACAGGATTCAGCAGAAGGGTGCCACCTGGTGGTAACATGGGCAAATTCTAAATCGAGTCTGACTGTAAAATGTTCTCATTCAACAAACCTTGAAAGCCTTATAAACTACCAAGGGCAAACAATACAAAGGTATTTCTAAAAGCAAGTGACTATATACTTATCAAGATCTGTCTGTTTTTTATATTACTGCTATCAAAAGAAGAAATGCTAAGTTGACTTTAAAATTTCAAGAGCTATTATTATTTGTTGAAGTTTTAAAACAAATGTTTCATCCAATTTATATTCAAGGTAAATCTGCACTCACACATGCACACACACACACACACACAACACACACAGGCGCTATTTGCAATTATATTGCATTATAATAGAAATGTGTTGGACTGTGATTTTGTAGAAGTTAGAAGGTTGGGCTTTAGACTTAAATGAGTTTATCTTAAATGTCATAGACTAGGACTAAGTCTGATCGCCACTTATGAAGACAAATTTGATCAAGTTGCTTAGTTTCTTAACTCTTCTGTAACTCCATCTTTAAAATGGGAATAACAGTAGTACTTACTTCAAAAGTTGTTTTGAGGATCAAATAGAAAAATGCATTCGATAAAAGTTACCTTGGCAGCCTGGAGGACAGTACTCTGCATATGACAAACATTTTAAAAAGTGATTTTAAAAAATAATAAGTTACAACTAACCACGCAATATTTTGGATCCCTTAATGTAAAATAGGATCAAGTTAAATGGGAATGACTGTATCTACCTATATCAAATAATTCACTTTTAAACATTTTGTAAATGTAGTGTTATAAAAACAAAAATAATTGTCATAAACATTTAATCAATAAAACTATAAAGGAAAGACTATTAAATAAAAAATATTTCCAATGATTTGAAATATTCATAAAAGTATACAGTCCCTGCTATTATTGTTGCTGCTGCTCCCTGGGGAAGGAGTGCCTCTGATCATGGTGCCCTGTGCCAGAGAATACTAACAGATAAGATGGAACAGGGAGGTCAAGCTCTCTGAAGGACCATAACCACCACCAAATTATATGGACAAAACCATTTCCCCCAGAAGAAAGTCTAAGTCTTCTACTGTGCTTAAGTGGAAATAGGTGTCTGATAGCCTCAGGACATGGCATTTTTGAGGTTTCATAAAAATCTCTACTATGCAAAGTAAACCTTTCTGGCAGCACTTAAAAGCTTAAATCACTCAAAATCAATATACAGTGAATGATTAGCTGGAACATGCCCCTATTTAACCATTAAATAGGAATTCATAAAGCTAGATTTTTATTTAAATTTGTGAATAGTGGGTTTTTTTGTTCTGTTTTGTTTCGTTTTGTTTTTAGAAATACCATAGAAGCCTGAACAATCGATCATGTCTATATGGAAGTAATGTATCTAGTGTCACATAAGAGTTGTGTGACAATTACAGAATTAGGCCACAATGACTAATACTGTTAATAAAAACTTAATAATCTTAATAAGTAGTTTAAGGATTCACAGCAATCATCTACATACCTGGCAATCATTTCATATGTCAAGCTTTAGACAAAGGATATACTAGAAACAGGTATTTTCTGGGAGTGTTTGGAAAACCTTCAATGGATGCTGCCATGTATAGTTCAACCTGACTTCCTTTCCCTTGCAAAATTAATCTCTTTCATTTTAATTCAACCATAATATGCACACCATTGGCATTTTAAAATCATGTAAATGCTCAGAAACTCACTTTAAAAACTCGGTTAAAATAGTTCTGCAAATGGCCACTCCCTGAATATTTGGAATGGCCATAAACAAACAAACAAACAAACAAACAAAATGCATGCTGAAAAGAAAAAACAGATTCAAACTTGAATGTATCTCTTGATATGAATTTGAAGTACCAGATTAGTCCTGACAAAAGGCTTTGCTGTGCATATACAGCTTGTCCACTATTTACGCATACTGGTTCAGTTTCTGAGTGCTCTTGCTCTACCTCTGCCTCCCCACCTTCACCATCCCTGAACTGTTTGCAGCTCCTCAAGTAACCAGCTGGTGTCACAGGTTAGTGAGCACAGATTTCATGTGGGGACTCTCACCTGACTAATCATTCTTATTGGTAGCATCATTCCAAGAGCAATAGAGGCTTAACAGCGTGTTAATGAAATTTAAGGACTGTCAGCCCGAAAGGGGATGTTAAACCCTTGCCCCTCTCCTGAAATTATTTTTATAATCTGCTAACCAGTTGCTTACCTTGTAGCGTGTGTTAGAGGGAGCAGGGAAAAGAAATATAAAGGGAAGAGACACATAAGATTTGTTTTATACTTTTATACTTATCTCAGGGTAGGGATCAAAAAGGATGGTTTAAGAAAACAACTGCTTTGTTAAACTGCAAAAATCACCCGCGTAAACGGAGGCGGGGCTTTATGGCATTGAGAAATCCTCAATATGTTTCCTGTGTGAAACATATGTGAGGGAAATGAAAAGGGGAGGGAAGGAGAGAAGAAAGAGATCACAAGCCAGGAGAGATGACCAAGACTCGAATATTAATAACAGCAGCTCTGGAATTGCCTCCTCTGCCTCATGGCCACTCCTGGGCAATTTATGCAGCTCCCCATTCACTTGCTCCTCAGTGCTGAGAATATGGGAAGAGCGGAGCCGCTACTGAAGCCTAGCTGTTTGCATCCTCCTTCACCCCACTTCTGGCTATGAGCTGGGAGTGTCTCTGCCAGAAACGCGTCGAGCGGCCTTCAACAGTGCACTCGGGGCAAAGGGCCCATTTCTGTACCCCCGCACCACCATGCTCCAGCTTCTTGGTTCCCCGCTGACCTAAGTAAGTGTAGCCCTCTGGTCTCAGTCTCTAGTTGATCTAACCGTGGCAGCACCTGGAACCAAGGCATCACAGCCTCCCTCCTCCTCGCCAGAGTACCTTAGCGGTCCCTACCCTACAACTTTAGGAAAAAGCGACACCGAACTCCCCAGTCACCCCAATCCAGGCACAGAGACGAGTTAAGATCCACCGTACGGTTATGCTACAGATCCCTAAAGACCAAAACAAAAACGGAGGAGGCCGGTGCGGAAAGACATTAACGGGACAGAAATAACGCTCAGCCAACACAGGGCACCTCATCTCTGCAGACACAACGCATCTGGACCCAACAAATCACTAAAGCTAGTAGTATCTTCCCAGGTCCTCATAATAATTAATGTCTTTTTGCTCCCAAGCTCCGCTCCTCTCAGCAGATCACAGATACCTGGTATACCCTCTTCCCTCATTTATCCTCCTGTCCCCGTCCCCGTCCCCGTCCCCGTCTCCTCAAAGAAAAAAAAAAAGAAACGAAAGGGGAAACTGCCAGCCTAAAGGTCATTTGCTTACTCGGGTAGCTTTGCCCAGCGCTTGTCTCAGCGACCGGGCTCGAACCCTGTAAGTGGCACCTCCAGGAGCGCAGCAATTCCTCCAGTGTGCGTTACTAGGAACCAAGAGGCCCCCGTTTCTTGGCCGCGGCCACCTCTCCCCTCCCTCGGTTGTCCACCCGCCGGGGCTCCCCGGGACACCCCGAGCCTTTACCTCTCTACCCCCTTCCCCGCGGCTCTCCGCCTTGCGCATCCTCTCGCTCGACCCCCGGAGCGCACTCAGATGGTCTAACTTCCTGCGGAGTCCATGGAGGAGCGAAGGAGAGCCTGGAACTGGGGCGGAGGGAGGGTGGGGAGAGGGAGGCGTGGGAGCCGAGCCAGGGAGGAGGGGCGAGGGAGCGCGAACTGGAGCCTCCCTTCCTGGGAGGGCCTGGCCGCAGCTGCCAACTCTCACCTGGTCCGCCGGCTGCGCCTGGCTAGTCCTGGCCCCCGGGGTGGGCTGCTGCTCCTGCTTCATGGCTGTCATTGCCGGCGGCCCGCGTTGGCGCCCACTTCCTCGCGGGCACTTCAGACTCGGGGACCGTCACTTGGCAGCGATCTCATGTCACAGGCGCCCGACGCTCTCCGAATTGGCGGAAGGGAAAGAGGCAGCGACGGGGTAGGGGGAGGGGAGCGTAGAGAGGGGAAGACGAGCAGCACCGGGCAGGCTTCCCCTCGCAGGATCCCTTCTTCGGCTACCGCAGACCCTCTAACTCCCCACTCTCCCCGCCCCCACCACCCCAAAGCGTACAGAGCCTCGGAGACCAGACACGACCAAGTGGCAAGTTAGTGGAGCGGCGCGCGGCCGGCGAGGGGCACCTGACCGCGCTGGGGCGACGTCGCGCAGCGCCTGAGGAGCGGGGCTCGCATTCTACCGCAGTCTGCGCCCCGCGCCCGCCCGGGGGGCTCCCCGCGCCGCGCTCAGCGCGCCAGGTGGAGCAGCCTGGCGCCGCGCTCCAGCATCTCCTGAGCAACCGCAAAGCGGGAAAGAGCCTAGCGCGGCGCGCGAGCTCCCCACACGCGTGGCGAAGGCTGCGGGGCTCCGCGGGCCCCCTCACCCCCCGCCCCCCGTGGGCTCCTGCTAAAACCCGGAGAAACGGAGTGTGCCCATGCAAAGCCCTCGGTGGCGCCGGCGCTGCCACTGGGCATGCTCCAGCGCTCCAAGAAGGCAAAGGGTAGCGGGGGACTGAGACCCCAGAGCCCCGAGAGCCCCCATGGAAGACACGAACACCTGTCGGGCCCTAAAAGGTTGTTTCAGATTATAATCCGAGGCTCTGCGCCTCCTTATTTGGGGTGATGGACATCCTTTAGCCTCCAGCTTGGATTCCTTAGCTATGTGTCTGGTTGATGCCAGTGGAATTCCTAAAGGTCAATTTAAAAAAATTGTAACCAATTATGATATTCTCGTACTTACATTCTTTTTTCCTTGGACATGTATAAAAATCTTCAAATTTTAAGTCCCTTCCCAAGCTTTCTTTTTGCTCAACATAGCCCTCTCGCCTTCAAAGTTTGTTTATTGAGCACTTACCATGTGCCAAACGCACTGTGAGGTTTAGAGGGATTGCAGAGAAGAGAAACTAAAGCCGAGCCAAATTTACCAAATTCTCTGCTTGCAGGGAGTCTGAGTTATAGCGTGGGTACAAATCAATGAGTCAATTAATGGAGCTCTGTGGAAGTTGAATTCCTGTGCGTATAATATCATAGTTAACTAGTTTCATCCAGATGAACTGGCATGTGGCTTTCCAGTGGCTTTCCAAGCTAGAAAGGACTTGCCCACAGCAGGTGGGCAAAAAGCAGTCCCCAAGACTTAGGCACAGGTTGTTGGAGATAGCTCAAGAGAGAAAAGGCAGGAGAGAGTTAAATGTCTAGATGTTACTGAATTCAGCACACAGGGGTTGTGAGAAGGTTCCAGCAGAAGAGACAGAGAATATGGATGGGAGAGGAGAGGGGAGTAGCCTTGAGTGATGTTTTATTGGCCAAGGACCAGCTCCCTCCTTGTCTGAGTTACTCTGTCCAAGAACTAGCCACTTCCTAGCTGAGGGGCTATTGTGGGATAGTGGGAGTTGTGCTCCTGCCTCACTAATTCCTAAAATATGGATTGTCACACTTGTTCTAAACATTAATTGTAACAATAGTTCCTTTAAAATATGTATTTAAAAAAATAAATCAGTGTTCACCAGATTGATTAAATTAGAGAAGAAAAATATAATGGTTTTCTCTTTAGAGAGGTAGAGTTTGGGTAAAGAGAGAACTTACTTTTTGTGTATGTTATAAGTGACCTATAATTGTGTGTTGATCTATTTCAACAGAAATAACTTTTTGATAAGAGTAAATTTGCTAGTTGTAAAAGTACAAAACAAGTTTTAAAAAAGAAACGGGTAAAATAGCTATTAGGTAGTTTATCCAGTAAATTTGGCAATCTAGATTTTTCTTCACATGTAATTTTTTGAGAGGAAAGGGTTCTACATTATTTAAGAATATTTTTGTCTCTATATTTTGCTCTTCTGTTCATTATTTTAGAATATTCACCCTTTCTGTTTCCATTTGGACAATTGACTTGAAGGAATTTACTTTATGTTCAAAGATTCCTTTAGACATAAGACAAATATAGATGAGAAGAAATTAATCTCACCCTATTTAGATTACTTATTTTAATGAATTCAACTTGCATCCATTTTCAGTATAAAATCCACTTTGGTTGCACATCAAGATATAAGTTGTTATGTGTTTTGTGTATAATGTGTATATGTGTGTATGTATTTTTTAAGGAAACCTTCTTTGATTTGGGTCTTTATCTTTCTGTTAGGTGTTATTTTGTTTAAGCTAAGAACATTAGTTTATAGCTGTTGAGACTTGAGTCAAAGGCATTAATTAAAACTTAATCACATGTAAACTGATTTTCCCAACTTAAATACTCTGTTTTTTGAAATACGATGCACTTGAATTACAATGCAGGATTTTCTACTTCATTTCTTATTGAAAGAAACATTCTGATAATTAAGAAAAAATAAAGGAATACCTTACATTTTAAAAGAGAACGAAATTCAGTTTTGTATGGTTTCTTATTATAGCTTATCATTTAAAAAACTTAAACACCAATTTACAATGAAACATCTATAAAGCTTTAAAACTGCTCAAGTAGATATAACCCTCATAGAGGACAGACAAGAGGATCTGACTATAAGTTAGTAGATTGGCATTCTTGCCTTAGTTCCATCATGGCTAGGAGGTGTGAGCCAGAGTAAAGTCAGTTATGTCCTGCTCTGCTTCCTTACCTGATAAAATGAAAAATTTTAGACAAGATGATCATTAAGATCCCTTCTATCTCTAATATCTATGATTATATATTTATTTTATGAATCAAAAGACTATCATCTGAATGATAAATTATGTATGTTTAAAATTTTGTGGAAGAGTCAATTAAATGCTTAGAAAAAATACAAAAAAATAAATCAATAGAAAAGTGAATTACTTCAAAAAAGATCTTTACTATCCATCCACCAAACTTTCACATGCTCTCTAGTTACACATAAGTATATAGTAACAATTCTTGTCTTGATAATATTTTTAAAATACAGAAAATTAATATTAAAAATGTCTTCACAGGGTACCATTTCTGAAAATTAAAGATTAAAGGAAATTTTTATAGAGATTTACAGAATATTTTTGAGTACTCTTCTCATAAATTGTCTTTGATGAGCTACCTCATAGAAAACCATACATTTATAACATTTACACAATAATAAAGGGGATTTTCCTATAGTTTTCATGTAATGGAATCAGTCACTCATAACTGCAAAAGACCCAGAGAGATTGCCTAGGGAAATTCCCTCTATTTGGGATTATAAATATCTAAACCTTGAAACATGTTGCCATGTTCAGGAAGATTTCTAGGGATTATGCTTCAACACTCCCTTCTGAAAAATATTATTGCCTCAAATTCTAGTTTCAATTTTCCACGTAGATATATCCCACAATGTTGCTTCCTCAATATGTTGATTTGAGTTTCCGAAGTCACTCAAAAACTTTCTCACATTCAATATTGTGAACATCTACAAAATCTTTCCTTGACATTTTATTCTTTAAAAGTGAGATGCCAATGCAGTACATTTTATTTTACCTAGAATCATCAACATGAATAATTGAGGATAGGTTATGAGAGTTAGATAACAACTGAATTCATTCAAGATTATCATTAAAATGTTTAAGCATCAGTGGCAAACATGGGTTGTTCCAGAATATTTAGGTCATGTGTCTGCACTTAGTCTTCCATATCAAATACTAGACCCAGTACACACACACACACAAATTGTTTTTATAACAACCAGTAACAAATAAGGCCTGAAAAAATGCTGATATATTTGAGAAAGACAAAAGTCTCTCGAGATTTTGTGAAGCAGAGTAGCCTTTAGAGACAAACTTCAGTTTCAGATAAATTAGATAAGGCAAATGGGACTCTGTAAGCATCTAGTTGCCTAGAATCTCTTTCTACTCTTTTTCTTCGCCTCTCTCTTCTTCCTGAGGTAAATCTGCAGTGTCATGTAAAGGCCACCTTGATAGAGATTTCCCTAGCATTAGCCAGTCCTCTATTGAGTGTCTGTAATGAGCACAGTATCAGGAAGACAGAGTTCATAAGCTGTGCCTTCAGAGACCTGGCCTGAAATGTGCCCAATTAGCTTTTCACAGATCAAGAAATAGCTTTAGTTCACATCTTCTGCTATCATTTGCTTTCGATTTATAAATCACCACTACTCACCTCAATTGGCTTCTTAAATTCCCAAAAGTGTATATCATGTCACTGGGTAGAAAACCAGTATGCTGAGTAATCCTCAGAAACAAGCTATATTTTAGAAGCTCTAACCATTAAACTATCATAAAATTTCTTTAAAAAGAAAAAGTGAAAGAAATACAGGTACTGCATATTTAAGTGATATCCATGTACACTATTTATACTGTTCTGAGATTCTTTGGGTATTAATTTAAGTAAACTTTTTTCAGTCTCTGTCTATGGCAGAAAGACTTTCCTACTGTAAAAATTCATAGCCCAATTATGATCTCTGATGGAAGGAGACAGAGTTGCAATATCCTGAGAGCCATTCTTGTTCTCACTGGAGACCTGAAGATATTGACAAATTGCTCATTCACACTGATCTCCAGTGCTGTACAGTCTCCTTGGTTATTATAGTAACACATCTCACATCTTCCTTTAACTCTACAGCTTTACTATGACATATATAAATATGGGTATTAAGACAGTAAAACAATGCATGCGATTTTCCCATGTAATATTTTGTCTCCACTTGTATATCTGAATTGCAGCACTGAAACAACTTGAAATTGTGGTAAATATACCTGTCATCATTATTATTTTTACCTACTAGGTGCTTGACAAGAGGATCTGTATTTATTTGATTTTTTAAGAGTAATTGTTTGATGAATTGGTTGTGTTAATATAGTAAAAAAAATTCTATCTCTTTTAAAATCACCTTATATTAGTGGTTATTTTTTCCCTGATCTTCACATTTCTTTAGAAATACAATCAAGTTTTCTAAATTATATTCTGTCCACAAATGTCTGAAAGATTGTCAAATATAGAAGAGTTTTTAGAAATATTGGCACATTTGTTCTTGTAAGATAATGAGTCTTTTTTTTTTTTTGATGAACAAATTTCTTTGAACCTGACAGTTTTTGTTTCTATAATCAAGACTAGATTTTCTAATGGTTCAAAATAACCTCTTCATCTTTGTCCTTGGAAAGTACATTATTATTGAGATTTCTCTTACTCTAGGACTTCATAACAGTTACCTGACTTCTTTCTTTATATAATTTCCAAAATAACATTTCCAGTTAGAGAAACCTTTATGAATTGAAAGAGAAAACTCTACTGTGAGATAATGACTAATTTTTGCAGGGAAGGGAGGATTTACATCTTCTGTAACAATTTCACCATGCTCAATTTATTTTTAAGAATTTAATATAGATTCAGAAATCCCCCACAGATTTTCCTCTCGAAAACAAAAGATAGTCTAGTCTAAGATTCGGGTGAAACTGTTCCCAGCCATTCACCAACTGAGACCAATTTCTTGGATTCACAGCAAATCCTTTCAGCACACAGAGTCATCTGTTTAGGTTATACAAATACAGTTTCAGGACATCTTGGGATGTGACTTCTATTGAAATAAGACACATTAAAATATGTCTCTCATTATTAAACACTGCTTAACTCTATTTAACCTATTAGCCTTGATGGGTTGCTTACTACTGCTGTAGATCACTTCTTATAATCTTATCGTCATCTATCTGTCATCTATCAATATCTATTTGGGAGAATAATTGAGTTGCTCAATATTTATCTTGTAAATCTAAATATTTACTAAAGTCATACCTATATTCAAATCATAGGAGGAGGAGAAAGCGGACAAAAAGAGTAAAAGGAGTGGGAGAAGATAAAGAGTGAGGGAAAGCCCAAAGAATGCATTCTGAATCTGTTAGGGCTATTAGGTTATATGAAGTCTTTTATATTTTTATTAATGCTCTCATAAAGATTATGAAATACTTTAATTCTTATTGGTTAGGTCCTAAGTATTGTTCCTGTCATTGGTTATATTCTATATATTCATATGATTTTATAAAGCATAGTCCAAATTTTAATTTCCTTATTCCTCTCTTAGTTGATTTATATTTGATATTTTCAGTCAATACAAGCTTACATTTTCTTGTAATACTTTATCATTTTTGCACTTAACAATTGATTGTAAACATCAGTGGAGGAGGTGGAGAGAACCTATAACAGATATCACAGTGTATACAAATCAACGTTTAGAGAAATATCCTTTAATTGACTATTTTATTGAGTCATCAGTGTTTATATGAGTGTTTAATCCTAGTTGATAGGACATCAAAATAGCCTAAGAGAACATATGAGCACTTTTCTTCAGTGATTCCCTCACCCTCCCCTTCGAGAAGCCATTAACTCTTATATTTTATACCTCGCTACACAATTTATGCCTTTATTCTGTACTAGTTTGCTCAGCATTCTGTCACAATTGACATCTTTTCCTATTAAACTGTAAATTCTTGGAGGAGAAAAAACCTGTTGGAGACTGAGAGACACTTCGTGTGTGTGCAGAAGTGTGGGTAGGGATCTGTATCAGTCTCCTTGCTTAAGCAGACTTAGAGGAAATGCACTTTGAAAAAAAATTCTTCTTCTCATCCCCTCGATATTAATGCCTCTCAGAATCTCCTATGAACCCACATTTTTTCCCCTTAATTTATTAAAGAGGGTCACCCAGGGGATATATCTTTTCTCCGTCTCTCTATTGCATGAAAATATTTCACTTTCTCTATTTGACATGTAGAAATGGTACAATCTTGATATTCCTCTGATCTACTGATGCTGGATATGGGTAAAAGCTGGGCGGATTTTGCTGAGTTCTAAAATATTAAGTAAGTCTCAGATAAACTTGGAATTTTTCACTGTGTATGAAGAGTATTATGTGTTACAAAATATCAAGCCTCCAGTGCTGAGAATTCACAGGGAAAAATAAATTTGGAGACAACAGTTATATTGGCAATGCCATTCTTATATATTCTATTTTACCCCTAATATATAAATTGTATTGTGAATTTGAGGGAGGAGAAGCTATACTGGGTAAGATGGTGAGGAAATGTTGAAATTTAATATGATGTTTTATTGTCTTAAATAGAGCTTATGTGATGTTTGCTTAATGACAGATAATTACTAGAATTAGTGGAGTGATCACATTGTAAGGTATAAAAATGTCAAATCACTACATTGTACACCTGAAACTATTATAACTAATATAATATTATATACCAACTATAAATAAAAACTAAATAATAAACAAATTAATAAAAAATAAATAGAGATTAAATTTCTATAGCTTGACCATATAGCACCAAAATTATCTCAAGATCAATAGAATTTTCTAGGATTACACCCAATCTCAGAGCATACTTATTTTTACTTAGCATTCTCTGTACACACTTTAAGCATATTTGTCTGATTTACTAGTATTTGGACTACATTTTCAAAAGTAGGGTAAGAGAAATTGCTGTTGGATGGGATATGCAAATAATAACAAGAAGGGAAAATATATAATCTTATAGAAAGACAAGGAAGAAAAAAATTTGACCTCCACTTAAAATAATAGAACAACTTAGTATCATTTAGTGTGAGAGATGGAGGGAAAGAGAAGTAAATATCTCTACATAGCTCAGCAGGACCTTAGAGTATAACCATAATACAATAAAGTTGGTATTCAAAATGAAGACTTCAAAAAAAGTAAAATCAGGCTTAGCAAACTTTCTTTGAAAGACAGGATTATTTTTGGAAGATGAACTGCAATGATGCCAGCATGGGGTTAGGCTAGATAGGGAACTAGATGTTAAACCAAAAGCACAACATTTACAACATATCTAGATAACAAAATACCTCTGCAAACTCCTAAGTACCAAAAGCCACACAGCCCGATTGCTTTTGGTGTCTACATGGGAAAAAGCCAAGGGAAGCAGTAATGCAAATGATAGGCCTGGCAACCCCAAAATATTTAAAGAGTGTACTCTCAATAGTCAATGGATATTCACTAGTAAGCACAGTGTATTAATATAAGAATATTCAGTGGAACGAGGAGAGGTGTGGGCATTCCAATAATGAGTAAAAGAGAGCTTGTTATGAGTTGATTTTCCACTCATCTGTCACATTTCTGTATGTCTTACTAGAAAGAAATGGTCTGTTGTTCTAGAATATCTTTTAAAGGGTAGTTGTATACCAGTTATCCTGGAAAGAAGGAATAGTATCTCCCTCTGGAACAAAGAACAAGTTCTTTCACAGTCTTGGAGGATAGATATTGTTCCCCCTCCAGGGAAAAGGGTAGACATGCTCAGTCTCCAGTATAACTAGAATCATGTCTCCCTTTAGGACAAAAAGTAGGCATGTTTATTTCCTATTATAAAAAATTTGGGATCTTAAGCTCAGGGATCCTTTTCTAAACCACAACCCAATGTGTGAGAAGGTATCTATCTGGGCCCAGTCATTCGCCCCCATCATCTTTGGGGACAAGGAGAGTTCACACAAATATGCTGATATTTATGCTATTTGCTGTACAAGTAAATGAGTAGTAAAGTTCTTTGTTTCTGACCCAAGAGTTTCATGTTTTTGTTTGTTTGTTTGTTTGTTTTAATATTCATAAAACTACTAGGTGAACTTGTAAGCCTTGTAAAATCTCAGATGCTTCAAAGTTCTTAATAGGCCAATGTCAGGGGCTAAGTTGGCTGGAGGAGTCTAGGGTTTCTTTCTAATACAGGACCCCATACTGAGGAAAAACTAAAAGTGGAATCAAAGTGAGCAGAATAGAGATAACAGAGATGAAGAAAAGAGGAAATCCAGATGAAAGGTTAGCAGATCCAGGAAATATAAGAGCATAGGCCATCATATATATTTTTTAAACACTACATGAAAACAAAGATCCCTTTGAAGTTAGAAAGCCTATCTGAACTTTTAACTATCTAAAAGTTTAAGAAAACTAAATTCACAAAAAAAATGAGCAAGAGAAAACTATTACGGCCACATATCACATAAAGTTTAACCTTAAAAATAAATTTGTTACAAGAAAAAAGAAAGAACAATATCCCAATAGACCAAGGACTTGCAAACTATAGCCCACGGGCCAAATCCAGCCCTCTTCTTGTTTTTATAAATAAAGCTTTATTGCAACACAGCCATGCTTACTCATTTACGAATTGCCTATGACTGTTTTCAAGCCACAATGGCAATGTTAAGTATTTGTGCTATAGAACATATGGCATGCAAAAGGTAAAATATTTATTCTCTTGCATCTTACAGGAAGTTTGCTAGCTTCTGCTGTTGACAAAGAAACCTTGCCAAAAGTCATGCTCAAACTATTTTTAAAATTACAATATATTTCAAAATGAGCTAAAGAACATTAAGAAAATCATACAATATGTGAAAGAACAACATTATCAAAATTAGAAAAACTCAGAAATAAAGGGACAGAACTCAAGAAAGAATTAGAATTTTTTAAAAATCATATTAGAAATAAAGACTAATTTAGAAGTACTACACGAGTAATTAATCACAACAAATGATACTTTAAGGGAAATCAAGGTAAGAAGAAAAATGTTAAAAACCAAAGAAAGAAAGATATACAAGAGAAAGCAACAAATATTGTAGATGACAAAGATTTAATATATTTTTTTCACAGCAAGACTTCATCTTAGAAGGAAAATGAAGTACATATTTAAGATATTAAAAAAAATGTGTACCAGGGATTTTTATATGTTTATTTATATATATATATATTTATATTCCTTAGAATTGAACTATAATTTGAGACCCTTCTTATCTAATGTTTCTTCTCTCTGACCTTCACAGTGGTCAAGCATGCATAACTGTCTGAGAGCTCAGCTGCTTCTTCAAATTCCTCCCTTTGTCTCCTCTTCACACATATTTCCTCTAATAACTCTCTTGCATATCTAATCTCATCTGCCTCTCAGAGGACCTGGATTAACACAGTCTAGAAATAATGACCTACCTAGTTCTAAGCAGTTGTCAAAATATAAAGTTGATAAAATATAAGGTGTCCAATTAAATTTGGATTTCAGAAAAAAAGAGCAAATAATTTTTAGCATAAGTTATCCTATATGGACCATTTGGGACATATTTATACTAAAATTTATTTGTTGTTTATTTGAAATTAAAATTTAACTGGGTGTCCTGTATTTTTATTTGCTAAATCAAGCAACCCTAGTAGCAATAATTATCACGCACATCCAGGTTGTGGTCATAAAAGAAACTAGGGTTTCTTACAGAAATGGTTGAATCTGTATCTGGGATAAAAAAAGGTACTAAATGAAACCTAAAATGTTTTGACATAAATTAGCATGGCAGCTATCAAAGGCTATTAGGATATGTTAAGAGGAATTAAAAGCCAACATTGAAAAGGCTCTACCTGGCCAAAGAAAAAAATTGATGTTCAATAAGGATAGAAATTATAGTAGATGAGAATCCATCATATATATTTAAATCCTAATCAGTCCTTTCTGAGGATTACAAGAGACCAATTTATTATCATGAAAACTACGTGAAAGAAAATAATCAAACATTAATTCTGCCTACTTTGGAACTGTACCACTGAGTAAGCAAATTGTAGATGAGAGAAAGCATCTCCTAATAAATACAATTATTCAAGCTAATATATAAAAATAATAGGTAAAATTAGAGTAGTACCATTTTTGAGTCTTCAAAAAAATAATGGATTGCTGTATTAAGCATCAGTATGCCTCCTGATTAAAGAACACAGCAGTACCTGCAGTCTGGCCCAAGACATCAAAGCTGAGACCTACCTTTGGTCCTGCTGTTCATTTGCAGGAAATATAGAGAAGAGAACATGTAAAGCTGCACCATGACTGTACAATCAGCATCTCTACCCCAGGGCAAACTCAACAAAACAAATGTCTCAAGTTTATCAACAGATAAATTTTAAGGAAGAGAAAAGAGGGAGTTAGAGGGTGAGGAGAATAACTTAATTAAAATGGAGTTAAAAAATATCAATTTGAGAATTGACAACTATTGATAAAAAATATGCCTGAGAAAGCACACTTCAGTGATAAACCATAAAGAAATACAAAGAAAGGATTACTATAAAAGGACAGTGTTTGCTTATGGAGAGAGAAAAGACAGAACATATGAAGAGGATTCTGGGTAGCTAGCAATGCTTTATTCTTTGACATGTGTGGTAGTTGAAATGGTATTTGCTTTATAATAATTTTGGTGGTTTTCTGTTATCTGTGTTTTATTTTAAAATAAAAATTTTAAAAATGCCTAATAGAGTTCTTGGCTCTTTGCAAACAATAAAGGGTGGCTATTAACTCCAAAGTAAAAACTAGGAACTATGTTTAAAATAATTCCTTTCTTTTTTGTTTTTTATGTAATTGATGGTAAACCTTCAGCTCAGAGTCATGCTCTCTTTCCAATGTATGTCCAGCTACAAAAATTGCTCCAGCCTTTCCAAAACATGTTAATAGCACTGAAAGTGGAATGCTAACCTTGTTTATGCTTTTAGAAATCCCAAGAGTTAGCAAACATCAAGAAAGACAACAAGAGATTGTAAGAAGAAGGGTGCTTTATGTTTTGCTGGGTATCTTCATTGCAAGGCCATTAACTCATTTGCATACTTTTAAATACCATATAGACTTAGCCTACATTGACATCTTGGAAAAAAATGTAGATTGAGGTCTTTTTGTTCAATTCCAAATTTACATGATAAAAGCAACAGGTCGCAATCTGAGCCTGCTCTTTCTCATTGGTTGTAGAACTAACAGTCTGTGTGATACAGAGAACAATTAATTCTTTTTAAAAGGATTTGTTACTTCAGGTGGCTATTTTTGTTGCCTTCCCAAACTCAGTGACATGCTTGTTTAAAGGCCTATAGTCTTCGGTCTGTAATTTTCTAGCTATAACTGGGTGTGTAGTTGTGATTCAAGCTGAGTTTCAATTAGGATTAAAAGGATACCTTCTCCTCACTTGTGTTCAAATTTTTTTTTTTTTTTTTTTTTGTATTACCTGCCTTGGAACTATCTCTGCTTACATTGTTGAATCTTGGCAGAGTGGGTTGTGTCTGACGATCTATGGGGGATCTTCCATCTGCCAAGGAGTGATCAAATCTCTGAATTTGTGCATCCTGAAAAGACACCCCCTTCAAATATACATTTTCTCCATCTAGAAATGTTTGCAAATTCATCTAGACTCCTCATTGAAGTCATCCTTGCCTACTTCAGTGAAAAGTGATTTTGTGTTTTTTATTCCTAGACTACTTAATTTCTACATTATGCATTGGTCACATACCATTTATTTTCTTATATCATTAGCTATCACACTAGCATTCTAGAATTCTTTCCACTCTACCACTCTAATGAGTCCATTCCCATTTTTGAATTTTTCCTGTGAATAATAATAGTGAAAATAATAATAACTCACATTTATTGACTGCTTAATGTGAATCAGGCACTGTCTAATGCTTTTAATGCAATAATTCTACAGGGTAGATGCTATCCCTACCTTCATTTAGAATCATGTAAACCAAAGCTTAAAAGATGATATCTAAGTTTCCGCACCTATTTAGAAGCATAACAGGAATTTAAACTCAGGTAATTCTATTGCAAATATCTTTATTAATGTCTTGTCTCAGATCAAAAGCCACACACACACAAAAATGGTGTCTATTTAATTTAATCCATAAGATTTTATTGAGTACCTGACATGTTGATTTTTACCTGGCATAAAATTGCCGTTTAATATACTTTAAACTCTGTGTATGTGTCTGTATGAGAGTGTGTGTGTGTAATTTAAATGGAGACTGCAGCCAAGAAATTAAGAGAAGGCTGAGACTCAGAAGAGAAGCAATGGAAGAATTAGGAAACATCATCAAAAGCAAAGATGTATAATTAGAGGCCAAGGCTAAAATCGTCCACACCCTTGTATTTCCTATTACTATGTGTGGATGTGACAGTTGGAGAGTGAAGAAGGCTTATAGAGAAAACATTGATTCATTTGAAATATGATGTTGGAGTAGAGTTCTGCAGGTACCCTGCCCACCAGAAAGATGAAGAAGTGGGTCCTATAGCAAGTAAAGCCTAAAACATCACTGGAGGCAAAATGACAAACCTGAAGTTATCCTATTTTGCACACATCGTGAGAAAGCATTGTTCTTTGGTAAAAACAATGATGCTAGGAAAAATAAAAGGCAGCAGGAAAAGAAGAAGACCAAATATGAAATGGATTGATTCCATAAAAGAAGTTGTAGGTATGAGTTTATAGGAGCTGTTGAGAATAGGACATTTTGGACATCACTCATTCACAGGGTCACCAGGGTGGAAGTGGGGGTGGGGGTGGGTGTGGAATCAAAGATGGGAGAAAATAAATAAAGAGACACAGTGAACTACCTGTTCACCTACATTTAAGTTATTCTATCATTTTTTCCAGTACAATTTATTTTATATAAATAATTGTTTTTGTAAATATACTTCGAAGAGAAATGCATGAAGCAATATACAAACAAAATATAGAAACTTCTATTTGGGCTTTAAATAATCTTATTATGATAATGTAGTGGTTCTAATCTTGGGTGTGTCTTAGAATCTCCCAAGCTAGCTCCTCATTGTGAAGATTCTGATGTAATAGGGTGGTGTTCAGGAGTCTGAACTTTTATCTAAATTCTAGTTGGTTCTGAAGTAAGAGATTGAGGTTCACACTTTGAGAAAAAAATGTAGTAGTTAAGAAATCAGAAAAACCTGAAAGTCACAGATTCAAAAACTACTTGAAATATACTTAACTTCTCTAAACTTTGGTTTCTTTTTCTGCAAAATGCCTAATAATAACATCATCTGACTCATAATGTTGTGAGAAAATATATGAAAAATATTTAGCCTGGCGTATAGGAAGTGATAATTAGTGTTACCAAGATGTGGTAGTGGTGGTATTAACAGTTGTTAAAATGTAGGTGTTCTCAACATTATATGACCTTGGGGAATTATAAATTAAAATAGCAATGAGATACCACTACACACCTATTAGAATGGCAAAAATCCAAAACACGGACAACATCAAATGCTGACGAGTATATGGAGCAATGGGAACTCTCACTTATTGCTGGTGGGAATACAAAACGGTACAGCCACTTTAGAAGACAGTTTGACAGTTTCTTACAAAACTAAACATATTCTTGCCATATGATCCAGCAATCATATTTCTTGGTATTTACCCAAATGAGTTGAAAACTTATGTCCACACAAAAACCTGCACAAAGATATTTATAGCAGCTTTATTCATAATTGCCAAAACTTGCAAACCAAGATACTGTTTAGTAGGCGAATGAATGAATAAGCTGTGGTACATTCATACAGTGGAATATCATTCTCTGATAAAAAGAAATAAGCTATCAAGCCATGAAAACACATTGAATTACTTTAAATGTATATTGTTAAGTGAAATAAGCCAATCAGAAAAGCCTACATACTATATAATTACAACTGTTACATTCTTGAAAAGGAAAAATTATGGAGATAGTAAAAAGATCAGAGGTTGTTAAAAGTTTGGGGAGGACAGAGGATGGAATGAATAAGTGGGGCTACAGGGATTTTTAGGGCAGTGAAACTATTCTATATTATACTGTAACAGTAGATATATATCTTTATACATTTGTCAAAACCCATAACATATACTACACAAAGAGTGACTCTTAACATCAACTATGGTGGTTACTTAAAAATAATATATCAATATTGCCTCATCAATTACAACAAATGTACCATATTAATGCAAGATATTAATGATGGAGAACTGTGCACACTTGGGGCAGGTGTGAGCTGTATGGGAACTCTGTACTTACAGCTTAATTTTTCAGTAAACCTAAAACTGCTTTTAAAAATAAAGTTGATGATTACAAAACAAAATAAAACAAAAAATTAGGTATTATTCGCTGAAATATGAAAATGTGTAATCAAAGAAAGAAGACTGGCTTTGAACTAAGACAGCACTTGCTCTAGTGATGAAAAACAACTGGATTGAGAGAGAGAGAGAGAGAGAGAGAGAGAGTGAGAGAGAGAAAGGAGAGTGGGAGGGAGGACAGAAAGAAGAAAGGAAAGAACCTATCTCAAAAATACAGTTTATATTGATTACTAATTGAAATATTAATGTGTTGGATTAAATTAAATATACTACTAAATGAATTTCACAACTTTTGTTTTCCCTTTTTTTTTTTTTTTACTTTTTTATCATGGCTATCAAAAATATAATTATTTATGGCTCACATTGTATTTCAATTGGACAGTGCTGACCTATGAAATGCTTAGCAAAGTTTCCAGCATATAATAGTCTTTCCAAATGTCTCTTAGATACTTATCTACGTCCTGACTTTATTGTAATGATCTATCGTTGTTTTTCTTCATTAGAGTCAAAATTTCTTTTTTATTATTGCTCTTTTCCCTTGATGAGTTTGAATAAAAAATTAAGGCTAGTTTAACCCTCTGGATTTACCTCAGTTCTCCATCTGATCTTACAACTGAACTTTCTCAATCACCACCTCTGGACTGAAGTCACCTACAGAGTTCCTATTGGTAACTTGCCAATATAATCTTGAGTCAGTGTCAGTGCTGCTGGGTCTCCGATGTGTACCTTTTCTCCTATTCCTGGATATCCTATCAAATAGCCACATCCCTGATTTCCCTTGAGATATTCAACTTTCAGAACAGGGGATTTTTGCCGTATACCCTATATTAGTTTCCAATGCTGTGTAACAAATTACTAAAAACTTAGGGACTTAAAACACATTAATTATCTCAGATTTTGTGAATTAGGGATCCAGGCATAATTTAGCTGAGTCCTCAACTTTGGACCTAAAATGTTGAACTCAAGATGTTGTCTGGGCTGTGTTCTCATCTGGAGATGGAACTAGGGAAAAATCTGCTTCTGAGCTCACTCAGTTTGTGATAGTTCACTTCCTTGTTGCTGATGAATGAAGATACCGGTTTCTCATAGATTCTTGGCTAGAGGGTGCCCTCAGGTCAACCCGCAGTTACTTCCTGCATGTGACCCTCTTCATAGGCACATTACAACACTGCTATTTACTTCTTCAAGTTCAGCAGACTACCTTGCTCTGGTTTGCTAAACTGGAGTCTAATATAATGTAACGTAAATAAGGGAGTGACATCCCATCACCTTTTCCATATTCTACCAGCTGGAAACAAGTCCTGGATTCTGCCTGCACTCAGCAGGAGGTTACAGAGGGCTTGGTTACTGGAAGTCGTAGTGCCTAGGTTTCTTCCTTTCCCACTACCCCTTCTCACATTTCTCTTTGGCTCAGGCTTATATAAGCCAGTTGTTCTGTCTCTTGATGTCATTTACTCAGATGGACTGGATCTCAGGCACCTACTGTTAGGACTTTTCAATTTGCTCACCGATAGCTTGGGAATCTTTCTTCTTTTCTGTTGCCTTACATTTTTTCTTCGTCCTCTCTACCATTTCATTTTCCTTCCTGCCTTTCTTTTACTTCTTGAATAAGCTTCTATCAGATTGCTCTTCTCAAAAATAATAACTATAAACTCTGGACAAATCACAAAAAAACAACTACTTGAAGGTAATGGAGAATGACAAAAGCAGACAAATTCTGGAAAGAAGTCAACACTTGGAAGAAGGGAGCAACACTGGATGAGTTTTCCATTTCAGAGCATCTAGACTTAAGAAAGGCTTCAGCTTGCACCTTTCAAAGAAGTTAAAACATGATTTAAGAACTTGCTTGATTTTCTAATTGGCCCATGAACTCTACATATTTAGAGCAGACTTCAGATGGGTTACCTAAGAATATAGGATTTTACAACATTTTGAGCTTCTACAAAAAAAAACAGGATTTGTAGTTTGAGTCCAGTCAAGTTAGTTGCTTTGTGAAACAAACAAGATGTCAACACTTTTTGGAGGAATGTAATAAACTCCAAAGTCTCCATCACATAATATCTAGAATTCCCAGAATATAATAAAAATATCCAACATATGAAGAAGCAGAAAAATATAACATTTTGAGGATAAAAGAGAATCAATACTGACCAACCATATTAATAATTGCAGTAGATGTCAATGGACGAAACATTTTGATTAAAAGGCAGAGATAGTCAAAATGGATTAAAAAACATCCTATTATATTATGTTCATAAAAGATGTAAATATAGAGACACATATAGGTGAAAGTAACAGTAAGCATAAGAAGGTTGCAGTACCAGGATTAACATCAGATAAAATATATTTCAAAACAAAAAATGTTATCAGAGATAGAGGAGCATTTCATATTGATAAAGTTTTAATTCACTAAAGGCATAACAATCATAAATTTATATACACCTATATTTGTTTGTTAGGGCTGCCATAACAAAATACTACACACTGGGTGATTTAAATCACAGAAATTTATTTTTCTCACAGTTTTGAAAGCTAGAAGTCCAAGATTAGGGTGACAGCAGGTTCGATTTCTTCTGAGTTTTCTCTTCTTTATCTTCATGTGGTCTTCCTTCTGTGTCTGCCTGTGTACTCATCCCCTCTTATAATGATATCAGTCATATTGGATGAAAGCCCACCCATATGACACGATTTTATTTTGAGTATCTCTATAAAGGCTCTATCTCCAAATACAGTCACATTCTGAATACTGGGGGTTGGGACTTCAAAACATGAATTTTGAGGAGACACAATGCAGCTGATAATGCAGCTTATATTTCAAAATACGCAAAGAAAATGTGAAAGAATTTAAGAGAGAAATATACAATTCTAGTTGGAGATTTTATTTGTCCTCTTGCAGGAACTAATTGAACTAGAAAAAATAATAGGTGAAGACTCTGATGAGCTCAAAAATGGCATTAACACCTTGGCCTAATTAGTATTTATAGGACATATACTCAACAACTGCATATTGCTCTTTCCTTATCTCCTTCTATATATAGAGTCAAAATTGTTTGTTTTTTTTTAATCAAATTTAAATTGGCCAAATTTTTAATAAAAAGCCTACATAAGAGTCTAGGGCCAGGAATAAAAATGAAATGATTCCTTTTTCTGAATCCTAACCTGTGCATGGGGAGGAACCAGTCTATCTATGTGAGAATGGTCAAAGAATAAGATCTGATTCATAGTAAAGAGAAATCCTAGAAAAAGGGAAGGTGATGATATTAACACTAGAAGGATAAGTCAGAGTAAGTATCCTGGTCTCAGGATATTGATATTTCTAAAAACATGTTTGTGTTCCCAGGTCCTAGAATCGTGGGGCCTGGGCAGATACAGTGTTTCAGGGGCTTCCCATCTTCCTACAAGTAACTGAGTGGGCCAATCAAATAACTTTATATTAAAAAAATCTGTTTTAAATGTTAAAAATTATACCACATGAAATCTACCCTTATGATTATCTGACATAGTGCAACATAGGGGATCTTAGCATAACAGGCATCTGTATTTTCTTACACCACTTTAATTGATGCAGTGCAAAATGAATCTGGAACCAGGCTATGGAGAAACAAAAACCATCCTCCTGAGACTACTCGAAGATCTGCAGAAGGAATCTACGGATTGGCAGAAGCTGCATCTGAGGGGCTTCCTGCCCTCTGCTGTTATTGTGATGAAAAAAATAGAATGAGATGTGCTATGGAACCCTTGAGTGTCTGGGAAGATTGCTAAAAAAAATTTGTTTAATTCATAATGCTACGTATCTTTATGCAATGAGATCATATAAATGATCTGAAGTTCAGAAGACTGAACTCTATTGAGGCATGACCACCCCCAGTAGGATCAAGGCTATTGGACTCTGTATGTGGCACAGTTAGGATCCCAATGCAATTTAAACCTATTGTGCTTTCTTTGTCATTAGAATTCATAGCCTTGTGGAAGTTGTGCTATATCTTGGATAGTGCTCCATTTATTGATCAGATCCATTTATCCTTTGCCATTTATTTCATTTCATATTTTACTAACTTTTCAGGTCTGTTGAGCAAGTCTGTTCTACCCAGGCATCTTACAATGCCCTAAATTATCTCTTTAGCTTGGAAAGGTCATTGCTGTTATTGATTTAATAATCATAATGAACCATTACTTCCAGCTAGCTATATATTTTCTTTGTTTTCATAACTAATGCCTTAATGTATGAAAGGAGCTATAGTTTGTCTGCTATGTGCTAGCAAAAGGCTATCCTAATAGGCATAAATGGTGTACCCCTCTGCTTGTCATTGCTCCTCTACCTTATCCAGGGCAATTCCAGCCAGTTTTACAGCACCATACTCATCCATAGCTGTCATGGTATGGCCTAGTGTCCCTCCCAAGACCAGGCAATATTCTAAGGCAAGTAAATCCAGCAAGGTGAACGAAAGTCAGTATCTCCAAAAATCTCAAACCCAAGTATAGAGATGTCAACACTGGGTTTTGTCCAAGAGTAGCAGAGTATTAAAGAAAAGTGGGTCAAGTTCCCTGGCCCTTAATAAAAGCTCAAGTTCAACTCCAAGGACTGGACTCAAACCCACATAACTAGTAGATCTAGGACACACCACCACCATCACCACCACCAAAGGTAACAGTCTTCTTCTGGAATAAGAAAACGCGACTCAGAGGCAGCTTTAAAAGAGAATCTGAAGTAGACCAAGGACTCTCAAGGATCTCTGGAGCTGGAGACCTGAGGGACTGTAGCTTTGTCTCCTCCTCCTGGTGCAGCAGTAAAAACATCCAAGGAGCAGTTCCTCTTTCCTTGAATGCTGAGACCTAAGCAGATCTCCAGAGGGGTACCCCAGTCAGCCCTTTCTCTGGGTGCTTCTGGGCTCTGCCACACCCACCCCTGCTTTTTAGTTTGTTTCAGCAATAACTTTCTTCTTTGAAACAAAGTGCTGAGATGAAATTTCTAAACTTGGTCTGCCTCTATTTAGACCAGCAGTATTGGTGTTCATCTGATCTTCATCCCTGTGGCTAATTTCCTGGGTCCAGGTTATCTATGAGTCACATTGTTTTGTTCTCAGCCTCTGACTCTCTGTATTTAGAACCTTGGGCTCTGGCTAGCAGAAGCTTTCCCTGAATTTCAGAATCCAGACTTCTACCTCCCTTACTTGAACCCTTTTGTGGCCTTGCTTGATTAACTGATCACTGCAGAAAGCAGTGAATGATTTTTGCAAAGCCCAGGATTATAGGCAGGTGATGAATTTTAAACAGGCAAAAGGAGTACAGCCTTTAAAGCAGAAATAGTGTGCTATTATCTGACTCTTTTCATAGAATAGAAATCCTTGAGAACAAGAACCGTGTCTTATTTAGCTATGGAGTACATAGCTCTTTACCTATCATAAGTGCTAAAAGAATGTTGGATGAATGAAAGAATACAAGAAAACATCTGTCTACAGGATAACATGGACTGTATCTTCATGAAGCTTACAATTCTTAAAGTGTTTCTTTCCAGAATCTAATGTATTATCGCATAGGTAGTATCTACTTAAACAAGTTATTAAACTCCCATCTTATGCCAAACTACTTGGAAACATCTTTTCAACTTCTTAAGATAGAAATGATTGTAGATAAGGCAAAATGTTAGCTCTATCCCAGGCTAGTTTTGTTACCTAGGTGAATTATTTAACCTAATTTTCCTCATGCCTAAAAACAGAGCTAAGAGTTTCTATCTCAAAAGTATGTTAGAAGGATCAATTAAGATAATATGTGTAAAGCAGTAAATGCAGTGTCTGGGACAACATGCATTCTGTGAATTTTCCTTTTCCTCCCTTCATAAATTTCAAATTTCTTGGCATTACTTTGAGAATATTCCTAAAAGAAATTAGAAAAAAATGTTTCTCTCTTGCATTTACATTAGTGATTTCCATGTTGGAAAAGAGCTTTGAGAATCAACTAAGGAATTTTCCAAGTCACTCAGTTTGCACCCCACCCCCTTACCACTGCTGTAATGTGTAGACAGCAAATTATTTCCAAGTGATTTTGATAGCCTTAACCATTTCATCAAATATCCATTCTTTCTTGTCCTATTCAATAGTTTTCATTCTTGGCTGAACGTAAGAATTCCCTGGGAAATTGACAACCACTATTAGATTTTAGGGCTATCTGGTAATCTTACAATAAGTCTCTATTCCATTCATTTTTCTACTTTCCAAGAAAATTACTTTACATCTCCTCTGTTCTGAAGGTCCAATAGGCACCTCAAAATCATCGTGCCCAAATATGGACTCCTTATTTATCTCCCTCTCATCACCTACTCTGTTGCAGTAAATGGCAGCTCCATCCTTCTAATTATTTGGAATAGACTACTTGGAGTCCTCGATTACTCCTCTCTTCACTTTTCTCCCCTCTCGCATACCATATCCAATTTATCAGCAAGTTCTGTTAACTCTCACTTCAAAATAGATCCTGGATTCAGCCATTTCTCACTACTTCCACTGCTAGAGACTTGATTCAATCTATAAGCATCTTTTGTTGGGATGGTTGTGAAAGCTTGTATTATCCCTTCCTATACCCTTGCTCCTCTTCTGTTTTGCAGCCAAAATGAGCTATTTAAAAGAGAAGCCAAATTATATCATTCTTCTACTTAAAAGTGTCCAATGGCCTCTTGTCTCAGTGAAAGCTAAAGACAAATTTCTTATAGTTATCCCAAAGGTTATCACTAATTTGGATCCATTGCTGTCACTTCTTTTGAGCCATTATCTCCCATCATTCTCTTCCTGCTCACACCCCTGCAGACTCACTGTTCGTCTTGCTGATCTTTAAACAGAAACTCTCTGATCTTCCTTGCTGTTCCCTCTGCCAGGAACATACTTCCTTCTAAAATCAGCCATACCTATTGTTCACTTCCTTCATGCCTCCGTCAAAAGCCACTGTGCCAGGAAAATCTTTCCCGATTACCTTCTTAAAAATAGCATTCCTATTACTTTCTAAATTCTTTATTCTGATTCATTATCTTAAAACCCATCACCACTGGAATGTGTTTATTTATTTATTAGCTTATTATCTTTTTTCTCTTAGTCTAACATAAACTCCACACCTTGAAGTCTTTGTCTTTTTTGTTCGCTTCCATGCCCGAAGTACTTAGTGGGGTCCCTCTGCCACTGGGAGGCTTTTGATAAATATGTGTGTATCAGGATGTATGAATGCTCTGTCCTCCCCAGTGGGACCCAGTATCCTCAAGCTTAGATTTTCTGTCCTAGAACCCTTTGTTAGGGGCTAAGAGGATCACATCAGGGCCGATTCATTTACCAAGTCCACTGTCTTGATGGTAGGAGATTGATTTATGCATCATTAACACAGAATCATCAAGTTATTCTATAACAAAATAGTCACAAAATTTTGTTTATTATTTCTGCTTCTCAGATTTATCTTCCAATTAGAGACTATCCTTTAAATCTCTAGGTGTAACCCAGAAGCACCTTCTCATACTTGTTTTTTTTTTACCTCTGGGCAGCATTGAAACTCAATTTCCTCTCCTGCTTGACAAAGCTTAATTTATCAAACCATAGATACTTGGCCCCAAATGTCTATTTTATAACAAATATTTTTAGATGATTATTGTTAGATTTACAACCAAATGCTTACTATATATTTCACTGTCTTGGTAGTTTTGCCTGGTCTTTTAAAATATGAAGCTTTTAAGGTGTGTGTGTGTGTGTGTGTGTGTGTGTGTGTGTGTGTGTGTGTGTCTATGAGAGGGGGGAAGGGGGAAAAGGAGGATAAGGATGAAGATGAGGGAGACAGAGAAATTGAAAATGTCTTCCCAGAGTCCTTTGATGATTTACACTAAATAACTTAAAAACTGAAAACAAAATCTATACACTTCCCTATTATTTTTGTCTCTGACACTATCTTATAATACAAGTTCTATAGAAGCAATATATATTTCGCTTATGTGATTAAAATTTTTAACACCAAGTCTTCTGAATCCCTTTTCAAATATAATATAATATGCCATAAATTAAATAAGACAATTGTTCTTTTCTTTTTGCATATATTTTCAAGTTCTCTGTTATAATTACTGGAATGGTTGCTATTTTAATCCTACTATAACATCTTTGCAAACACCCTCTTGGAATATAGAATTTTCTAGAAAGAATATAACTCCCAATCATATTTGAAGGAGAAATAAAGACATTTAGATAATAAATCTGAATACATCACACATAGTTTGTTTTCCTTTACTATCAATTTGAAATTTATTTTTTTATGACCTGGAGCTATTGATAATTTTAAAGACATTTTGTTCAGATATAAGCAGTCAGAATTTACTGTAGATTGTGAACCAAGGAAATACACATAAATTAAACATAATCTAACAAAGTCATGGAGTTTAAATCCTGATAAACAGATATCGATTAAGGCTTCTGATAATATCTTCAAATGCAACCCTAGATGTGAAAGTTATTAATATATAATGCTTCTCACTGCTTTATAAAACTGTCAATTAAAAATATTAAATCTCCCTAGTATCTTAACTGTGGCATTGCTTGTGTTTTAATAAATTAAAAAAAAATGCATTTGTGTTTTATTTTCCAAAGTGAAATATATAGCAATCATTCTCACTCATGAAAATTATTTATCTTGTGAGTAATTATATCTATGTTCATCTTATCTTTTAAAACACTGTTGAGTAGAAACATTGAGTTAATATAAATTAAAGCAAACTGTAAATGTGTTCTAGAAGAAAAATACTATTCTTGTTAAATGTATGTGCAACTATTTCAACACAAATGCAAATCAGCCTTAATTTATTTTCAAAATGCCACTCTTTTAACCAATATAATGCACAATCAATTTTAAGTACCAGGCTGGATGCTTTATAATGCTGCTCTAGGGAAGACACACAATTTTTCATTTTATCTTCAACATGGTTAAGTTGTATCCCAAATAATCTATGAACTTCTGATTAACCAGATGCCATTTTCCACCCTCTGTCCCAGATTAAAATGCAGTGATGTGTTCAATAGGATACTAAAAAAATTGATAAACTTTTTTCTTTTTCCTCCAGATATTCACCCTAGCCCCCATGTAAAGTGGAAATGAGGCATAGAAAGAATACATATAACTTTTGAAAAAACAAGTTAAATAAAATACATTTCAGTTTTATAAGTTTCATCTTAGTGCAGTGTAATGCATAACAGTGACTCTGCCAGTCTTACATCATATTCTCTACTGTTTCCTTCTTAAGCTCTGAACATCTGTATCACTATATTGGTTATGAAGCAGTGACCCTCATTTCTCAGCGTAAGTCTGGCCTAGCCACATGTGACATTGTGGGAAGTATTAGCAGCCTAAGTCTCATAGTTGAATAGAACCTTGAATTAGTACTTTGTCTAATAGTCTAATAACACTTGTGTCTGGAAAGGAGTTGGTTGCATAAGCTCTAAATCACAACATTCTGTATACCCTGACTTTATTTACCTATCTAGCTCCCCTGTCCCTTGATAGGTTAAATGGGTCTGCTAAAGGAGGTTGGGGCAGGAGGAGCTGAGAGGAAGGGCAGAACCGGAGAAAGAAGAGGAAGGATGTTACCTCTTGTGTACTTAAAAAAAAAAGTTGCTTGGTGGCAACGATCTCCCTGTCTAAAATTAGGGGCCTAATTTTATATCTATAAATATATTAAAAAGCAAGTCAAACTTAAAAAAAAAAAAAAAAACAAAGAAAATAGTCCACTGTGAATGGACTTTTCTTTCCAAACCACAATGCTAGTCAGTGTCTTCTTAACTAGAGCCTGACTTCATTTATTGTCTGGCTCACCTGCTGTTAGACATTCCTTGAGATTGAACCTGGGTACCTTCCATACCTAGCCTGGTAAAACACTCTGCACAGAGTGGTGGAGATCACTCCCTTTCTTTCTTGTGTTGGTAGCCTCTGTAGTCTGGGTAATTGGCCAGCCTCAAACCTGCCACATCTTGCACCTCCTCACCAATCTTTTGGCTGAGGGGCTAGCCTGCCTCAAGCTACACCCTTTGCTCTGCTGATACACTATTTCTCTGCCAGATGGCTCAGTCAGATAGATGTGCTAGACAAATTGAATCACTGGCCAGGGTTGGAATTATTTCGCTGCACTCTCTAAAGCTCTATTTATTTATTGTATTAGTTGTAATTCTATCATTCCCTAACAGAAAATGAAAACTCAAATAGATGCCCTTCACATACAAAGGTGATGCCGGATATGCACTTTGAGTTGATTTTTCATTAGTACAAATGACCTCTCCTTCTCACCCACTTTGCTCTCCCTCCCCCTCACAAACCAGCACAAAGTTTGATTGCTAACTGCTCTGGCACCGTCTTGTTGAAAGAGAGTGAAGTCATCTGGACCATATAGGGGAGTAGCTACCACCTGAACCTAATGCTAAAAAAACTGAGCTAAATGAATCTTGGACCCAAATAAAATAACACCTAATTTATCCCATATCGTTGGTAAAGAAAATGTTTTCTTTAAGTGAAAATACTTTTAATCTATTTTGAATGGACAGTTTCTAAAATTATTCTATTTCTCTCTGCTTTCTTATACTGAGAATTTGAAATAGAATGACTTTGGTTAACATCAATTTCTGTGCTATGCTCCCAAAGATTATTAGCATAGGTGTAATTGTTGGCTCCTAAAATAGGCATCATCATACAGATTGGCTCCCTAGATCTCTAAGTCTGCTTTATGTTTTTTTCATCTATCCCTTTGCAGTTTTTGCCTTTGCTGATTTCTAGCAGCATTTACCCTTTTAATCTGTTTTGACCTGGGAAATGAGACAGCCATGTTTGGTTGAATAACATAAAAATACATTGGTTCTGACTGAGCGCCTGAGGATATCTCTTGAGAATATATACATGAGCTTTTAGGGAGAATAATTTTTAAATATTATAGCCTTACTTTCTTGCTCATGGCTACAGTTTTGCCCAGTTGATGTGGCCCTGCAAATACTATGAGAATACATAAAAGCTGGAAAAACATTGCCATTGGTTTCAAATATCTTTACAGCACTTCCACATTGTCACAGAAATACTGAAACAGAACTCACACAGGTGCTCTCTTTCAATCAGTAACTCCCACACATTTTCTCTACTAGATAATTTAACTCACATAGGTATGCTTAGAGGGATCTCAGTGTATTTAGAATACTCCTCAGAGTTTTTGCTGCATAATGATTTGCATTTATATTTTTTTCTTTTTAGGATAAATCAAGTATCTACTGTTGTGTACCTTAAAGTTTCATCCATGAAAGACTCCTCAGACACAAGACATCTCCTTTTTTCATTCCAGTTCTTTCTACTCCTTAAAAATAAATAATTAAAACAATCTCCTTACCTAAGTGCTCTGCCTCTTGCTTCTTAAAACACTCTCCAGGCAGAAGATTCTGAATGACAGCATCAGGCCAAATTAGTAGGCCTGACTATTCAAGTTAAAGAGGGAAGTGAGAAAATTTTTGCGACTTTCCTGCTTTCCATGAACATTCATTTACGGCATAAGAATCACAACCCATAAGAAAGCTTGCCTTTGACTTTTGAGATGGAAGTCAAGAAAGCTTTTTGCTGAATGGTCTGAGATTATGCACAAAACATTAAACATTTAATATCCAGCCTCAGAGACTCACAGAAAATGATCTCCTGGGCTAGGATGGTGATTTTATATCACCACTCACATTAAGTGGAGAATGAAAGAGACCCCAATTTACTCTTTTCAGGTCAACCTCATGAGGTGAGAGAACAAAAGTTCATTGCACTGAGACCATAAATGATTTCATTGAACTTGAAAACAGTTCATTTTATTTTATTTTAATTAAAATTGTTGGGGTGACATTGGTTAACAAAATCAAATAAGTTTCAAATATACAACTTAATAACTGCATCATATGTATATTGTACGTTTACTGACCATACTTAAATTTCATTCTGTTACCAAATATTTGACTGCCTTTACTCCTATCTACCTCCCTCCTCCCCTTTCCTTCTGATAACCACTAATCCACTTTCTGTGTCCAGGAGTCTCTGTTTGTCATGTTTCTTTGTTGTTTCCAGTTTTATATCCCGCATGTGAGTGAAATTATATGGTTCTCAACTTTTTCTGTCTGACTTATTTCGCTTAGCATGATAATCTCAAGATCCATCCATGTTGTCACAAATAGTAGTATTTCATCTCTTCTTATGGTCGAGTAATATTCCATTGTATATATGTACCACATCTTCTTTATTCAATCATCTATCGAAGGGCACTTCGGTTTTTTCCAGGTCTTGGCCCCTTGAATAATGCTATAAACATCGTGGTGCATATATCTTTCTGGATAAATGTTTTTAAGTTTTTGGGTAAATATCCAGAAGAAGGATTACTGGGTCATATAGTCATTGTATTCTTAGTTTTTTGAGAAACCTTAATACTGGTTTCCATAGTAGCTGTACCAATTTACATTCCTACTGGAAGTGTATGAGTGTTCTTTTTCCCCCTAAAACCTCTCCAACACTTATTATTTGTCCTGTTGATGATAGCCATTCTAACAGGTGTGAAGTGATATCTCATTGTAGTTTTGATTTGTATTTCCCTAATAGCTATGAAGTTGAGCATCTTTTCATATGTCTGTTGGACATTTCTATGTCTTCTTGGGAGAAGTGTCTGTTCAGATCCTCTGCCCATTTTTTAATTGGATTTTTTTTATCATTAAGTTATATGAGTTCTTTATATATTTTTGATATTAGCCCCTTACCAGAGGTTTTGTTTGCAAATATATTCTCCCATTTGGATGGTTGCCTCTTTGTCTTGTTGATGATTTCTTTTGCTGTGCATAAGCTTTTTGGTTTGATATAGTGCTATTCATTTATTTTTGCTTTTATTTCCCTTGCATTTAAGGTCAAATTAATAAAACTCTCCCTAAACCCAAAGTTAATGAGTTTAGTACCCATATTTTCTTCTTTGTAATTTATTTTTTCAGGTCTTATATTTAGGTCTTTGATTCATTTTGAATTGATTTTGGTGTATGGTGATAGATAGCAGCCTAGTTTCATTCTTTTTCACATGGCTTTCCAGTTTTCTCAGCACCATTTATTGAAGAGACTTTCCTTTCTCTGTCGTATGTTTTTGGCACTTTGGTTGCAAATTATTTGCTCATATACATGGGGGTTTATATCTCCATTTTAAACCATGAACAGTGTTTTAACAGGTTGGCCATTTGATCCAGCAGCATTCTCACAATGCTAGTGCCTTCTTTTCTTTTGGGATATTAAAAATGGAATGTAAAATCTGAGGTGTTTTTAATAAAACAGATGAGTGGGTGTTATTAATCAAGAAAGTTATAATCAATATATTCTCCAAATGTGGTCAGTATACAAGGAGGTAAATGGAGAGTTCATGCAAGGTACTCATATTTGGAAGGAAGGAAGGAGGAGGGAAAGAAAAGCTATGCAAAAAGAAGAATAAAAACTATTAAGTTCTGTTTGCTCTCATTACCATTCTACTCTCCTTTTCACAATCTCTAGATTGTGCTTCATCATTAAAATTATAGGGAGAAGGCACATGAATATCGTGAGATATAGGCCACATCTACTTCACAGGGGAGCTGTAAAGTTGTAGAATTCTATAAGAGCAGGACAATCTGTCCCATAGCATGCTGGACTGACTTACAGGACTGCTCACCTTTCTGTGTCCAACATCTAGTGTGCTGTCTGACTGATCAGTATAGTACCTGCCTGCCTGTTCAAGGTAATAAGAAGTCTTCACCACTGTTCTCTTCTTCAGCGTTCTCACCCAGCCATGATTACTGTTCCTACCCTGGGTTTGAAGTGCAAGTGTAATTTTACAAATTAATGCTAACTGTCCTAGTTTATGTTTAGTTAGAATAGCAGTATGGAAGGTTCTCTCCCTCTGCCTAGGCTAGACCATAGCACTGCAAGTCTCCTCTCTTGGAATTCTTCTTTAATTTGATATAAAGCCTTGTCCTAAAATGTACTTATCTTCCTGTATTAAGAGTTTAAATTTTTCCATTACTAAAATAACAAAATGTAACATAATGCAATGAAACCGCTATTCGTATTGTGGTGTGTTTCCTTCCAGTCATTTTTTTTCCTCTAAAAATGCACTTATCCTTGACCCTGTAGATATTGTAAATATTTTATTATCCATTATGCTTTTACTCTGATCCTTTTGGATGAAGGCCCTATTCGCATCACTGCGTCCTCTTTGTATTTTGAGTTGTTGGGGACAACATACTATAAGTGGGGTGGACACGGACTTAAAATCAGACAAGCTGGTTTAAATTCTAGCCTTAACAAGTAAGATGTGTAAGTTGGGCAACTAACTTAACTTATCTTTGACTCATTCTCCCCATCTAAATATGATTATAGTCACAAATATTTCATATGATTGTTTTGAATATCAAACATTGTTTTAAATATCAACAGTCCGTGTACACTACCTTACCAGCTGCGTAACGCAGAGCAGATATAATAAACATAATTTCCTTTACTCATGTCTAGAGGATAGGGTCCAAATTATTATACTAATTTTGGGTTCACTGATAGGTAGCATATATACAAAATTATTTATTAAGAGATGTTTTATTGGATATTTGAGAATAGGACAATAAATCAATCTTTTTTTATAAAAATTCTGTGAATTTGTGCCAATATTTTTATATCAAAGAATTATTATTCTTTATTAGATCTCATAAAAGAAAATTTTCTAATCCTATACTCATTCTTCTAGATACTTAACTGTATTCAAGATCAAAAACAAAGCAAATAATAAAATTCTCATATTTACTAAATATGTTTTCAGAGAAGAATAATAAAATTTTCTTTAAAATGTTCATCATAACCAGTTTATTAACATGGGGACAAAGCAATCCCTAGAGTCTGATGAGTGTTTGATAATAATGCATTAAAAATCATTCATCAATTTAGCAAGCATTTATGGATTATCGAACGCAGTGCTAGGCATTGTAGGGCAAATACAAAATAGCTGAAAAACATCTTTACAGACAGACCTGATTAAAAACAAACTGAAAGCAACGAATAAACAAGAGAAACAAACAAATATTTGCAGACACAGAAAATGGTTTAGTGGTTACCAGAGGGCAAGAGGGAGAGTGGAGGAGGTAGAAAAAGGTAACAGGTAAAATATATGGTGACAGAAGGACGTTTGACTTTGGGTGGTAAACACTCAGTGTAATATACGTATGATGTATTATAGAATTGTGCACTTGAAACCTATATAATTTTAGTAACCAATGCCACCCCAATAAATTTAATAAAAAATAAATTTAAAAAATATATAAGCAGTCTGTTTTGCTTGTCTCTAGAATGGTCTTCACTTATCGTAAAGACTGCAAGTACTTCTAATGAAAGCAGCTCGGTCTTTGAAGTTAAGTAGGCAAAGCTTCAGATTACCCCTTTACCACTTAAGAGTGGTGTTTCTGTAAGGAAAACACCGTTTTTCTTTGAGTGGTAATAAAGTCAGTAATATTGTGATAAGAGAAGTAGGACAGAGTTGCTAAGACAGTGGATTAGCAGAATTCACAGATGATTAAATATGGAGAGTAATGGGAAGGAGGAGTTGAAAAAGATATTTCAGTTCTACCAGCCCAGCTAAGGAAAATGAAATGGAATAGAGGAGGGAGAAACGTTTAGTATGAGGCATGACAAGTAGAGATATCTAATATGCAGAGAGAGCTATGAGTCTGGAGCTAAGATTGGATGTCTGTAGATGACATATTTAATAAGAAAGCACAGGTAAGGAAATGAGAATGAAAGATCTAAGAGGTGGTAGAATCAGAAGAGTATTATGTCACAGAAGCTGAGGGAAAAGAAAGTTTTAAGAAGTAAAGCATTAACTGAAATTTGGAAAATGCTCAATATATTTAGCAATGTTAAGTAATTGTGACTTTAAGAAGTTTCAGGAGAATGATGGAGCAGAAAGGCTGACAATAAGCCAAAGAATGCTTAGAAAGTAGAGTAGGCTCCCCTTCAGAGGATCTTAAAGGAGAAATGAATTCTATGTGAACAAACTAGATATTGGGAAGGCATGTTCAAAGATATTTTTATTTTTGGAGTGGTAGTAGAGGATATATGGATAGGAGGGTTTTAATTGGGCAGAAGATTAATTGTAAAGGTGGTTTAGAGAATTCCAAGCAGGGTGACATGCCAAAAAAGAGGAGAGAGAAAAGTTGCAGAAATTTCCCAGGATAACAGGAACAGCTGAGAAGGAGAGATGTTTATAAGCCATGTACCTGAGACCATAGTGTAAATCCAGAAAAGACTTAGACAAAACTTCTCAGTCTTTAAAGAGCATTAAGAATTACCAACGGAATTTTGTTTAAATATGTATTCTGATTCATTCTGTCTAGAGTTGAACTTAAGATTCTGCATTTTGAACGAACTCGTGTCATGCTTATGCTACTGGTTCTCTGACCACCCTTTGAGAAATAAGGACATAGAGGAAAGCAGATGATTGAGGCAAATAGGTTTCAGCATGTAATCTGTATAAGTGCAAAATAAGGACATAGTTTGACAAAAGACTACAGCCTTCTGACCAAACCATTTATTTAATTTTTTAAAAAGATTTTAAAACACATGATGGTTGAACATGGCAAAGAAGAATGCATTCTACAAACAGTTCATGTATTCATTAACAATCTACTAAATTCTTATTAGACTGCATATGCCTTTCCTTTGCACGACATAGAACAATGCACATTAAGTCTTAGAGTTTAAGGATTTCATATTACAAAAAAAATAAACAAAAATGTTATTAATATATAGATACATAAGTACTTCAGAAATAACCAATGATCAAAACCTATAAGAGATGATAGGTAGACAGCTCAAATATTACTTTGGATTAATTTCTTTGAATCAAGATTTTATGAAAGATATTCAAATTGCTTTTCACTTTTAAATTGAATAAATATTGAGTGTATTATCATCCACGTTCCCTACATTCATCTTTAAAAAACGATATGACAGATGTACAATTTCTATCAATTTGGGAGTAGTAGAGGGAAAATGAGATGCACCTTGAATTGAAGTGATCCTATCTCTTTAAGCCTCTGTCACAGTAGAGAGCTACATGAAGAGAGAAACAATTTTAGACCTTCAGAGACTGCCTAGTTCTCTTCTTAGGCATTTCCTCCTGTTTACTAAATCTCAGACACCCTCTCCCACCCCTTCCTGCTGCTGTTACTGTTCCACTATCTTAGCCAATGGATATTGCATCGTTAGTGCCATTCTTACCTAGACCCAGTTGTTGTGCACATACCATGGGCTCATAATAGTTCAAGGACTTTGGAGCGGACAAAAATTGGTAAGAACAAAGTTTAGTGTCTTTAGACATTTGCTGGCTGGCTTGGAAGAATAAAAAAATAAAATTATGTCAAAAACTAACATTGTTCAAATAGTCTTATGCAGAATAGAATTGCATAAAATTCTACTAGAAAATATGAACAAAAAGGAGTTTGATACCGATAAGTGTTTGTAAAATACTGTACATTAGAACTTCTCTTCTTCAATATGAATAAAAGAGCATGTACATTTTAATGGTTCTGAGAATACTACAGTAAATAAATCTGATTAACTTTGTTTAAACTAAAATTTTCTAAAGATTTTTGTTTTGTTTTCAAACCAATGAACTTTTTACATCATAAAAAACTACTAATAGGGACAAATAAAGGAATAAAAAGATTAACTGTTTGCTATAGTCAGTTTAGAGAAGTTCTAATTAGGGAGGTCAGTGATCATTTCAGAAATCTAGGAAAGGCATTAATGAAGAGTTTGAGCTGGCATTGAATGATGTGAGTATTTTGAACACTGGCAAAGTAAGATATTCTGCATTGGGATGGAAATAGAGAGCGTTAACAGAATAAATAAAAATGTAGAGGAGGAAATAGTTCAGGGTTCAAGTGTGTTTAAACGACAATGAGAAAATCAATATACCTGGAGAGGAGGGTTTTGATTGAGTGAAAATCAATTTGTCAAGGCTGATTATAAAGACCCTTGCATTATGGGTTAGGTTCTATGAAGATTGAAATATGCGTTAATTGTATCCAGAGGAGAACAAGTAGAAAATGTCTTCAGCCTTCTGACCAAACCATTTATTTAATTTTTTTAAAAAGATTTTATTGCTGTTTCTAAAAATAACACAAGCACATAGTGAAAAATTCATGACACACAAAAAAATAAACAGAGGAAAGTTAAAATCATTCATAACCCCGCTGACCACATATAACACAGTCAGCATTAGGAGTATCTTTGCCAGTTTTTCCTAATCATACACATGCAAATACTCAAAACTCAGCTTACACTGTGTCATAGAGACTGTAAACTAAATTCCTAAAGGGCAAGTTAATATAAAAGTGTGTAGCAGGATAGAGTGGGCGAGGTGTTGAAGATGCAGTCTTTCACACAGACACCATAACACATTAAGTATATGGAATGTTCTTTACTTCCACAGAGAAATACACTATCTCTTTGCATTACTTTTATTTGAAACATAGAGCCATCTAGGTCTATTTTTAATTTTGCCACCTCGATGGAAATTCAGGTATAAGAAACATTTTATTTTTTCAGCTCTAACATTAGGAAAACATTAGATAAATAGTACCTGACTTTAGGCCTCAGTGTGTGGGAGGCAAAGGCAGAAGAGAAGGGTGTTGAAATGAAGAGCCCACCTTCCTCTGAGGGTATAGCCACCACTCAGAAGCAGCTACTGCTGCCAAGCAGAAATGGGGCCCAGACTTAGCAGATCTTCACGGTTTCCAAGAAAAGATGGAAATCCAGTACCTATGTGATATTTTCTGATTTTTCAAAATTAGGAATTATTTAATCATTTTAACAAGACAATCAGAATTCAATAGTAAAGCAAAACACACTCAGGACTCTAGTTTTTGTCTCTTGCTTATACATACCCACAAAATGAAACAAAATGACAGCAACTAAACGTCCTGGTTCTTTACAGTTAGGAAATAATACTACAATGAATCCTCTCTGGCAGAAAATCTTAAATCTCTAGGGTAATGGGCACTTTTACTGACTAGACTGTTCCATCCTTAGATGTGACCTAGTGCAATATTTACATTTATTTGCATTAGCATATTATGAATCTTTCATTGTTAAAAAAACTCATTTGAAAAGTCTGTAGCATTTCATAAATATGCTTACTGAATGTATATTTTGTCGATTTGAATAGGTATTTACCCACTGGAGGAAGATCTATTCCCAAATGCCACTTAGGTTATTTTCAAGAACTCTCTACTGAATATTGATGCAGCTGTGTGCCTTTGCAGAAATGGGAACAAAGCCGGCTGTGTCAAACCCTGAAATCACAGTGAGTAATTAGCACAATGTCTGTAATCAGGAAAAGGTTAGGTTAGGAAAAGAGGAATATAAATGTCTGTTACACACAAAAAAACAACAAGAAGCACATCATCTAAACAACAAGAACAAAAAGAACAATTGATCTTTAAGTTTAAAAAACAACTGATTTATATACATACTGTATCTTCTCCACTTCGAATATAAACTTTTCTCTCACCTGATAAATCCTATCCAGGTGATAGATACTATGCTTTTATCTATTTATATCATTAGTATTGCTTTTAAATATGCTTCAACTACTCCAGGTTGACACAAAGAGAGTATCCATACATCAAGATTGCCTAAGCACAGAAAACGCAAAATAACTTGAAATGTATGAAGTGCTATATAATTTTAGTCAATAGCAATGATGGTATAAACTGATGGTATAGACTAGAACAAAATTATATAAGGTAGAAACATTCAACAAATGAAACTATTTCAACAAAACTCTGTATTTGACCATTATAAAAATATAGATAAAGTTCTAATCATGAAACAGGTACCCTTTACTTAGCCTAATAATATGGCTTTTCAAATATTTAATTGAACTATTTCAATAATCAAACTATGGGTCTAATGAACTTAAGTAGCTCACTATTTGAAGAAACAAAGAAATGAAAAAATGAATTGACTTTCATTTTTTTTTTTGATTTCCAGGTTTGTATTTTATGTTTGTTTGTTTTTAATTGGAAATGTCATTTTTATTTCCACATTGAAAGGAACAAGAACAGGTCAGGTTTTTAAGGCACCTGTCAAAATTCAAGCTTCTATGCTTTATCTTGCTTTTTCCTGTGTGGAATTAGTTTGAGAAATTTTTAACAATATATTTCACAGTTTATATTTCATGTGCAGAGATTATTTTAATGAGATGAGATATGGTCCCAAGATATCTTTTACCCCAGTATTTTACTGATCTCACTGTGTCTACCATTTGAATTTGGACCTTTGAATTAACACTCTTAGGGAAGCACAACTTTATAAATTGGCCAACTGATTTCCCCTAATGCCCAGGTTAATGTTTGGAACTCCTTGCACAGTGACAGTAGATAAGGAAGCAGTTGAATTTTTGACAGGAGGAAAGTGAAAAGAGACTTTTCATATCATTCCATAGACTTGGTAAGTCTATCCGTAAAATGGGGAGTTAACATGGATTATCTCTAAGGTGTCCCTGGCTTTCCTCCCAGTAACTAGATATAAGATAAAGCCCCTACAAAGTCAAAGCACAGAGTCAAAGTAACTCTATAGTTGTTTTTCTAATCCATTGATTGATTGATTTGATAAGGATTTATTAAACAACAACTAGAACAACAACAGTCAGGAATTGTAATATACTAGTAATACAATGGATAACAGACATTGCCTGTTTCACTACAAACATAATGTAATTAAATTTATGTGATAGAAGGAACAAAAATATATATAATTATACAAGTAATTAGTTATAATTCTAGGTGTTATGAAATTGCATATAAAGAAAGACTCCATCTAGCCTTGAGTAGTCACACAATGATGGTACATAATAAATGTCCCCAAGGAAATGCTCTTTAAGCTGGGTTCTGAAAGAACATCAGGAGTTAAGGGACGATGAGAGATGATCAAGCCCAAAAAAGGTGAAATAAAATTGTATGTGTGAAGGCTCAGACCCAAATGAGTCCCATATGTCTAATAAACTTGAAAAAAAAAGTGGTAGTAGAGATCAAACAATGAGTGCATAAATGGCAATGATGTAGCTGGAGAGATGTATGTGGGTGAATCAAGCAAGCTCATTTGAAGATATATTAAGAATTTTGGAATTTATTTCAAATATCAAGTTAAACCATCAAATGGTTTTAAGCTAGAAAAGTGAATGATCAGATATTTTATATATCATTGAGTCTGTTGGATGCAACAATGACCAATGTTTGCTGAGAACTTTCTATACACCAGTTCTCTTTAAGGATGTTACACTTAGCAATGTATTAATAGTCACAACAACTTAATGAGGTAGATATTATTATTATTATTTCTACTTTACAAAAAGCTTAAGCAATTTGCCCAGTGGGACAAAACTAATCGGTGATCAGTCTGATTGGAAAATTAGCAATTTTAACCTCTATTATTTAATGGTGGAAAGAGATGGAAATTTTTTTGAAGGAGTAAATAGTCTAGATAAGAGATGATGTTGGTGTAGACTATCGTGATCATGTTAGACTGGAGAGAAATGTAAAGAATCAAGAGAGATTTAGGAGAAAGAACCAAAAGAAATTGGTAGTTGATTAGATATAGTAGGTGAAGGAGAGAGAGAAAAAGATAAGGATAATGTCTAGGTTTGGGGCTTGAGCAACTGGGCAGATGGTGGTGACATTTATCAACATGGGAACCTACCCCAGAGAAGGGATAGGATTAGGTGAAGAAGGTTTTTGCTAAGGAAAAAAAGTTACTGTCATGAAAAGCTACCCTAGAGGATCTTGGCATTTGGGGATCTAGTTTTATTTAATATTAAAACATTTCCTCTCTCCCGCACATCCTTTCACCCTCCTTCCAATGTGGTTATTTACTCTAAAGGTGTTTGAGGCAATTAATACATGTAGTAGAAGACCAAAAGGGAAACAGGACGTTCAGTTCTTTTCTCTTCTTTTAAGCTCCCTTGTCTAATTTTACTTACTTATTTTTATACCTCTAAACTAGATTAGGCCAGTTATCATCATCTTCTTTTTCATTATATGTCAAGCTTATAAAACCTTTTCAGGAATCTATGCACAAGTTAGTTTTCCAAAGGTGGGAAAAATATGTGAAATCTGGACACATTGAAATGTAAACACTAGCATTTATTTTCTGGCAACTCATGTTAAAATACTGAGCTCATTGGCCTAGAAGCACATAAAAAGAAAAAACTGGCTGGAAAAATTGCTGTTTTGACTTTCCACCTCCTGGTAGAAGGCAGTGAATTTCCAAATTCTGTAATTCTTTTTTCCTTATTCAATGATAACAGCTCATATTATTTGACTTGCTGTACCTTGTAAATGAAGTAAACTAAACAATTCACTTTCTTTGACCAAACATAAATCACATGATTACCAAATACTGACTGAGTGCCTACATGGCAAAGTCAATACACTGGGAAGAGTGAGGGGCTACAAAGAGGTGTACAAGTTTTTCCCCTGAACTTTCTAGCTGGTGGGACAAGATGTAAACATATTTAAGAATGGATGAGTGGTCACAAAGAAGGATAAATAAAAAGATACGGCAAGTAAGAAAAAACTTAATTATATCATGTATGTGTTCTATTGGTTCTAAGAAAAGAAAAATTTTTGTGTATTGGAAATTTGGTAATGATTTATAGAAGATCAACATTTCGAGCTCAATCTTACAATATGTATAGATTTTAGCTAAAAGGAGAGAAAACGAATGAAAAAGATGGTACGATATTCCTATTATGAGCAGCTCAAGAGGCAAGCATGTAGGAAATATATCAACAAGATTAAAAGTTGGGAAACTTGTGTTTTAACTTAACTTTAACAATAATTATACATATGTGAAAAGCAGTAATTTTCTCTGGACCTCTGTTTCTCGCCTTCAAAATAGGAAATTGGGTTACATGCTCTCTATGGAATCTTTGAGGTTTAACATTAACTTAACATTCATTTTTATTTTAAAGAAAGAGTAAGTTCTGCTTACTTGCTCAGAATTATATGAAACTAACAAAAGGCAGAGTGTTTGGAAATATGCACATTATAGTTTAAATTGGGCAGACCAGGATTCGAATCTTGGCAGAGCCAGTTGTTATTTAGGAAACTTGGGCAAGATACTCAACCCTCAGGAACCTTGATTTCCTCATCAATAGGTGATAGATAGATAGATAGAGAGATAGATAGATAACAAATACATATTATAGATGTAAATATAAATATAGATATAAATATATTTATATTTAAATATAAATATAAATAATTAGCCTTTTAAATAGTAAAGGTAGTATGTAATCATACTGTGTATAATAACTGGTTATATAGGTGGCATTGAAAGAAATTGGTTATATCCCTTATTATCCATAGATGAAATAATCTTGGTTGTAGTCATGAAATCTAAGTTCAAATCTCTGCTGTGCGATAGACTCTAAGCGTCTTTGAAATAAAGGGGTTTTGAGATTGATCAGTATTTCTGCAGTACCACTCAAACATTTTGGAGGAAAACAAAAGGTCAAAACACATATGGAGAAATACGAATTGTTTAGAACGCAGCAATTGAAGATGCTAGACAGCTAGAGAATGTTATACTTACCTCCGGTTTTATGTGATTTTTATTTTTAAACTAGGCAAATATTCCCCTCACACCACCACTTCCCCAACCCGATGCTTCTGAAACTTACAATTTCTTTTCAATGGACTTTGAGATTCTTGGATATTGTTTAGGCTGCACAACATTTTCACTCCACTGTGCTAATTAACAGCACCATGAATAATTATCAGCAGCTTCATCATTCTCTCCAGCATACTGTTTTAATTTTATTATTTTCATAGATTATGAAGAGAGCAACATAAAACACACCACCAGTTTTCATGCCAAGAATGTTTCATCTGACTAGGAAATGCTATGCAGTATATTTCGAAGACAAATACCACTTATAAACATGGTATTCTAATACATATTGAAGTTTCATGTACTAAAGATTGGAGTAGCTATCGGTAGTCAATGAATAATGGGTAGGAATGATTAATGACTTTGTGAGATAAGGGATAATTAGGTTTGGCATGTGCATCCACCATTTAAGCAAATTGGTATGTGGAATGCATAGTTGAAAGAGATACAGACAAATGACATTAAGCTTCAAAAATTCAGACGTGTCTCCTGAGGATGCACAATCTAAATTATTTTCTAATTTTTTTCCAACAACTCAACACAACCATAAAGGTAACATGGATCTTATTTTTATGTTAGCTATTGTTGCCTCAGCAACAGAATGACAGACTTCGAAGCCCAGGCAAGCTTCTTCACACCTTTCTACCTTCAGGTCATTTACTCTTTTTCCAGAGCTCTGTCATTTACTCAGATATGCTCTACAGTTCCACTAGGACTGGACACAATGACATTGGGGAAAAACAGTATCTTTTTATTTATCCTTCTTGGCAAAACTGTGAAGAAGGAACAGTTATCTATAATATCTTGTGCAAATCTCTCCCCACCAACCCATGCACATACCTGCACCTTCTTAGGTGCTAAACCAATATACTACCCTATGGCTGCTTATCTCTTTACAAATTGGCACATTAATGAAGGCTATATTTTGCAAGTAATGAAGTGCTTTAGATCTTCTTTATTCCTAACAAATCATATATGTCTCATTTCTCTTGTTTGAGTTTTCTAGTTACATCAAGGAATTCATCTATGCCAGTATGTTAACGCTACACTTCTAAGCCTCAAAGTAGAAACACATTGGCAAGTCATAATCAAGAGAGAGGCAGGTCAAAAGTAGCATGTTACTAATTCTAGTATTGGTTACTAACATTAGAAAAAATGTAAATGTCATGTGAAGGAAATGTTATTTAAATTAGACTTTATTCAATGTTATTGATATAAAAAAGCTTACATATTGAAATATGCTTTTATTTTCTCCTAGTAGAAGTGAAATAACTAGAATTACAAATAAAATTCAGTACCTTTACCAGGCTTGGAAGTGAAGTTGGGGGTGGTTTGATGGCTCAAAAAGAGGGTCTAGATTGTGAATATAATCCTTGGAGAAAAAAATGTTGGTAGGTGCTAATTGATAAATGGGTTTTATTCTTCATAAATACATATAATTTTGAATGAATTCACATAGACATAGTAGAACATATAAATGGGTACTATTAGGAATTTGGGTGAAGTATCCATTAAATCAAATGTCTATTCATTATATTCTCTTTTGTCTTGTTTTCAATAGAGAAAAGGAACAATAATAAATAACCTCAAAACGATATTAAGGGCTTCGCAAAAGCCTAATATCTGAATACACAGCTCTGGTAAACATTAGTTTTGAGTAGCCTATGTGTGACCTTATATGTTGCTCAAAAATCTTTCCCTCAAAATCACCCTCAGATGGGTCACATAGATAAAGAAAGCAGAGATGAGCTGAAGCATAAGATGGCCAGTTCTGGAAACCTAGCTCTTGGTGAGCTCTTTCTCCTACATGTAAGCTGCAAGGAGATAGAGAAGAGATTAAAAAAAGGAATAGAGATAGACAAGATGAATGTGTATGATTTTAATGCACACTGAACATTAGTAAGAATGACTTCATTACTGTTTGATTACTGACTAATCTTCCCTGGGCCAGGGTGTGGGGATTGGAGATGAAAAACTAGGATGGTTATGGGAAGAAAAGAGCAGAAAACATGACCAAAGACATAACTTTAAAAATACTAAAAATAATGATAATTTGAGGCTAATAGAGGATACATTTGGGGGCAAAAGAACCATTCAGTACACTTGGATTAAAAACGAAAGACATATACACATAGTGTGTGTGTGTGTATGTATTTGTATATGTATGAAATATACAAATTTGTATATATACATATGTCATTTGATGATATATATACATATAGCATATATATACACACATTTATGTATGTATATATCATATATGTATATATAATATATGACATAACATGTAAAACCTGAAACAAAACATAAAATACAGCCTATGTAAATATATATTCATGTATATAAAACATATAACATATACAAACTATTATATATGTTTAATATATAAGTATATGTTAAATATATCATGTACATTAAAAAGATACATATTATATACGATTGACCCCCGAAAAACATGGGATGAGATGTGCCAACTTCCTCACACAGTCTAAAACCCTCATATAATTTAAAACAGCCTCCACATACACAGATGTCCAAATGCCAGTTGAAAAGTCAAAACTCCACATATAGGTGAACCTATGCAGTTCAAACCAATTTTGTTAAAGGGTGAATTATACATCTACAAGTTTCCCTGCTATCTGAATATAGAGCATTCCTATGAAACCTTTGTAAGCCAAAATACCATAAAGCAAAGAAGCAATTATCTTAGGACACATCTCACTAATAGATGCACAAAATAAATCAAGATAAAACCCAGAAGCTCACAGACACAGTTTAAAGCTTATGGCAGCTTGAGGACTTTCACATCCCATTGAAATCTATGGATAGATCATCCAGACACAAAAATCAACAAAGAAACAGCTGTCTTAAGTGACAATTAGACCAGATGAATTTAATCAATAATTTTAGAGCATTTCACAAAGCAGCAGAATATACATTCTTTTAAAGCTCACATGGAACATTTTCCAGGAAAGTCCACATGTTAGACCACAAATAAATTTAAGACAATTAAAATCACATCAAGTGTCTTCTCTGACCATAGTGGTATGAAACTAGAAATCAATTACAAGAAGAAAACTGAAAAACACACACACACAGGCTAAATAACATGTTATCAAACAATGAATTGGTTAACAATGAAATCAAGAAGAAAAACAAAAGATATCTTGAGACAATTGAAAAAAAACCCACAATGACTCAAAATCTATAGTCGGGATCCTCAAACACCCAGACCTCAGACAGGTCCTGGTCCACGGCCTATTAGGAACTGGGTCGCACAGCAGGAGATGGGCAATGGGCAAGTGAGCGAAGCTTCACCTGTATTTTCGGCCATTCCCCAGTGCTAGCATCACTGCCTCAGCTCCACCTCAAATCATCAGGCATTAGATTCTCATAAGCGCACAGGTCTCTGGTGCCAAAATGGTTGGAAACTGCTATTCTATGGAACACAGCAAAAGTAATTTTAAGAGGGAAATTCATAGAAATAAAAGCTTACCTCAAGAAACAAGAAAAACATCAAATAAAAAATTTACCTTACACCTATAGAAACTAGAAGAAGAATAACAAATAAAGCCCAAAGAAAGCAGAAGGAAGATAATAATAAAAATCAGAGCAGAAAAAATCCAAAATTGTCTAAAAAAATACAAAAGATCAATGAAACCAAGAGCTGATTTTTTGAAGACATAAACAGAATTGATAAACCTTTAACCAGACTCAACAAGAAAAAAAGAGAGAACTCAAATAAATAAAATCATAAATAAAAGAGAAGTAACACTGACACCACAGAAATGCAAAGGGTTTTAAGAAAATACTACTAACAATTATATGCCTACAAATTGAACAATCAAGAAGAAATGGATAAATGCCTAGAAATACACAATCTTCTAAGACTGAGTACAGAAGAATCAGATAATCTGAATAGGTGTATTACTATTAAAGAAATCAAATCAGTAATCAAAAACTACAGCAAACAAAAATCCTGGACCGAATGGCTTCATAGGTGAATTTAGCAAACATTCAAAGAAGAATGAACACCTACCTTTCTCAAACTATTCCAAAAAATTCAAGAAGGCTTCCAAGCTCGTTTTACAAGGCCAGCATTATTCTGATTCCAAAAACAGATAAATACACTACAAAAATAAATAACAAAAAACCTGTAGACCAATATCTCTGAAAAACATAGGTGAAAAACTTCAGTAAAATAGTAGTAAACAAATTCAACAATACATTAAAATGATCATAAGCCATGATCGAGTGGGATTTATTCTTGTTAAGCAAGGTTAGTTCAATATCTATAAATCAATTAATATGATATACCACAAAACCAACTGAAAGATAAAAATCATATGATCATGTTACTAGATATAGAAAAAACATTTGACAAAATCCGACATCCATTTATGATAAAAACCCTCAGAAAATTAGAAAAGAGGGAACATATCTCAGTATAAGAAAGACCATATATGACAAACTCACAGCTAACATCATATTCAACACTGAAAAGCTAAAAGCATTTTCCTTAAGATTAGGAATAAGACACAGATGTCCACGTCCACCCCTTTCAGTCAATGGAGTATCAAAAGACCTGGCCACAGAAATCACACAAGAAAAATAAATAAAAGTCATCCGAATTGGAAAGGAAGAAGCAAAACTGTCACCGTTTGCAGATGACATGATACTATATAGAGAGAATCCTAAAGATTCCACCAAAAACCTACTAGAACTGATGAATAAATTCAGTAAAGTTGCAGGATATAAAATTAATATTCAGAAATTGGTTGCATTATTATATACAAATAACAAACTATCAAAAAGAAATTAAGAAAACAATTCAATTTATAATTGCATCAAAAAATACCTAGGAATTAATTTAACTAAGAAGGTAAAAGATCTATACTAGGAAAATTTTAAGACATTACAGAAAAAACTTGAAGACACAAATAAATTAAAATGTACTGTGCTCACGATAGAAATAAAAACATCATTAAAATGTCCATACTACCCAAATGAATTTATAGATTGAATGCAATTCCTATTAAAATACCAGTGGCATTTTTCACAGAACTAGAACAAACAATTCTAAAATTTTTATGGAACACAAAAGACCCTAAATAGCCACAGCAATCTTGAGAAAGAAAAACAAAATTGGAGGAATCATGCTACCTTGTAGTATCTAATTATACTACAAGATTATAGTAATCAAAACAGCATGATACTGGCATTAAAACACATAGACCAATGGAACAGACTAAAGAGCTCAGAAATAAACCTACGCCTATATGGTAAATTAATCTATGATGAAGGAGACAAGAATATACAATGGGGTAAAAACAGTCTATTCAATAAATGGTGTTGGGAAAACTAGACAGATAAATGCAAAAAAGAAAAAAGAAACTAGACCACCTTCTTACATCATATAAAGAATAAACTCAAAATGGATAAAAACTTTAAATGTCTGACTTGAAACCATAAAACTCCCAGAAGAAAATATAGACAATAAACTTTCAGACATTGCTCTTAATATTTTTTCTGATATATCTCCTTGGGGAAAGGAAACAGAAGAAAAACAAACAAACAAATGGGAGTACATCAAAGTAAAAAGATTCTGTACAGCAAAGGAAACTCCCAATAAAACAAAAAGACAACCTATCAATTGGGAGAAGATATTTACCAATGATACACCCAATAAGGGGTTAATATTCAAAATTTATAAAGAACTAATACAACTTAACATCAATAAAAAACAAACAATCTAATTAAAAATGGGCGAAGGACCTGAATAGACATTTTCCTAAAGAGGACATAGAGATGCCCAATAGACATGTGAAAAAAAATGCTCAAAGTTGCTAATCACCAGGAAATGCAAATTAAAACAACGGTGAGATACCTTATACCTGTCAGAATGGCTATCATCAATAAATCACCAAACAAATGTTGGCAAGGACATGGAGTAAAGGGAACCCTTGTGCAGTGTTGATGGGATTGCAATTGGCGCAGCCACTATGGAAAACAATTTGGAGGTTCCTCAAAAATTTAAAAATAAAACTACTTTATAACTAAGCAATTTTACTTTTGGGTATTTAGCTGAAAAAAATCTAAAACACTAATTTGAAAAGATATATGCACCCCTGTGTTCATTGCAGCATTATTTACAATATCCAAGATATAGAAGCAACCTAAGTGCCCATCAATAGATGACTGGATAAAGAAGAATTGGCACATATACACAATGGAATATTACTCAATCATAAAAAAGAATGAAATCTTATCTTTTTGACAACATGAATGGCCCTAGAAGGTATTATGCTAAGTGAAATAAGTCAGGCTGAGAAAGACAAATACCATGTGATTTCACTTATACCTGGAATCTAAAGAATATAAAACAAGTTAAACAGTAACAGACTAATAAATACGGAGAACAAACTGGTGGTTGTTATATGGGAAGAGGGTGAGGAGCTGGGTGAAAAACATGAAGGGAGGAAGAAGTACAATTGGTAGTTACAAAATAGTCATGAGGATATAAAGTACAGGATAGGAAATGTAGTCAGTAATATTGTAATATTTATATATGGTGCCAGGTGGGTACTAGACTTACCAAGGGGATCACTTCATAAAATATATAAATGTCTAACCACTATACTGTAGACCTAAAACTAATATAAAATAATATTGAATGACCACTGTAATTGAAATAAACAATTTAAAAAATACAATAATTACATAATTTAAAAACTATAAATGTTTTTATTGTGCTTATACTTTTAGAATTGACAGATAAGAAAACTAAAACACAACTTATCAAATGTGGAGTTTATAAATTTGAAATTTTAAAATAATAATATAAGCAACAAACTTTAGGAGAGGGAGGAGGGTAGACACATAGTTGGGTAACTTACTGTGATTAATTTTTTGAAGAGTAGAATCAAATGCTACTGTCTAAAATTAGTAAATCATGAAAAAAAATCAAAACATTTATTGCAAATATGTAAAGGAAATGCCCAAAGAAATTAAACTCAGAAACGATGAAAAGATAAAGAATAAAAATAAATATGGGTGTGTGAGAATTTTGTACTCTTAATTTTAGACTCATTTAGACATATTTTTTAAACTTTTGTATAATTCAATTTAAAATATAACTTTAAAATATGATAGAGCACGCTTATCTACAAAGCACCAAGTAAATAAATTATAGTAAAATAAATTTTAATGGCCATTTAAATCCCTCAATTTAGATAATGCTTATAACTTCTGAAAGTGCTTTCACATATTGTTGAAGTAAAAACCGTTTATTGATTACTTCTTCTGGGCAAGCCATTACTTTCCCTGCTAACACATTTATTTTCATCTCTGAGACAGGTAAGGGAAAATATCTTTTCGTCCTTTTGACGGTTAAGAAAACTAAAACAGAGAAAGTAAATTGCTTTGCCTAAGGTCATAAAACTGATCCTGATGATACTAAAGCTCTCTTCTCTGTTCTCTCAACCCAAAATCCTTGTGGTCTGCTTCTCTTTCCAGTCACTGGGAAATGGGTGATAATCAAAAATGTTTGTCCAGAGGAGCCAATGAGAGAAATACATAGAGGTAGATACAAGGAGAATTGAAGCTGGAGAAGTAATTTCATTTGCCAGCCACTGCAGCAGGTGCTTACACAGATTTTGCATCATTAATCCTCGCAAAGATTTCTCTGAAACAAATAGTATTGTCCCCAGTTTACATATAAAGAAACTGAGACCCAAACTGATTTACTTCTGAGAGTCCACATAACCAGAAAATGGCAGATTATCCAGTTCTCAAACTCATGTCTTTTCCCCTAAGCAGTTTCTCAACCACAGCAGTATTGAAAGTCTGGGCTGGATAATTCTTTCTTGTGGGACTGTTCTGTATATTGTGGGGTATTTAGCAGCACCCCTGGCTTCTACCCACTAGATGCCAATGGCATCCTCATCTTCGTTTGTGACAACCAAAAATGTTTACGGATGTCCCAGGGAAAGGGTAATAAGATCAGCCCCAGCTGAGAATCACTGCCTTAAAGGTCTGAGTTATCTTCTTGATCTGTATTAGGGAACATTTCCTCAGTGGGATTCTAGTTCCTTGAACTTGGGTTCTCTTCAGCTTTCTTTTGTACTTTACTATTATTGACAATTGTTATTGACAATGCTGAATTTACCTGAGCCCTGTGATTCTGGAAAACAGCAATGGTTAAGAAATCTTCCCACCCCTTTGTGTTCAGGAAAAGTCTTAATGCAAGGACCCTCCCTCCCGGCCATCCCATAGGACTTAGACTACATATGTTCCTCTTGTCCACCTCTGACAAGGCCAGACACAGACTCTCCAAATTCTTATTCTTTGCCTCATAAATGAATAGATGAACTGTTTTATCCCCACTTATCAGTCGGAACAAAATGCTTATAAACAAACTTTGATTATGTTTCTCTCCCCTTTGCAGATCTCTGGACTTTGATCTACCTTCAGCCTGAGCCTGCATACAGTCGCTCCTTAATGTCCTGTCCTGACAATAGACAGACCTCGAGATAAAACATTTTCTGACCTACTGACTTACCACCTCACCCTTGCGCATGCACTTCCTCAAACCTGGTTTAGGTTTTTCCCCCTGATAAAGAAATGACCCTTTCTGGCTAACTTTTGGGAAGCTGGCAGATCTTACGGTTACATGTTCTTCCTATTGCAAGAGTACCCCTCCTGCAATAGTTCCTCCCCTGACTTCTTTGCAATGATTTTTTTGAATAAAGTTTCTTTTTACCTAGAGCCAGATTTATTTTTTATTTGACATTATAATAACACAAACAGGAGAATAAATGCTACTTTCTTGATATCTCAAACACCACGTTTAACCTAAAATAGAAAATTAATTTTTAAAAAGTATATGGAGTGTACATTGTAAATATAAAACTGAGTTAAAAAAAAAAAAAACATATTCAGTGACTTCAAAGGTCACTAACATTCACAACTTTCTAAGAGGACTTGTTTGGAGCCCTCAGGCCAGAAGCAAGAGAAAATAGCTGCCCAAGAACTAACATCTATCCGTTTGTCAGCATAGTACACAATTGACATGTCAGTTGAGTATTAAAATGGCCAAGTCATTGCAGGCAGGAGTGAGTGACTCTAAATGAGAGACCAGTGTGATGAGATTCATTGCCTGAGGCAGAGAACCTTTACTTAAACTGCCTCCCAAAGGTTTGGATTTATGAAACGCCAACTTGTCTTCAAGAAGAGTCTCAGTGACTGAGAAGTGGCTCATCATTGACAAGGTTAGTTTAAGGGAGCAGAGGTGAAACAGAAATAAAGCCAAAACTTGACCTGCCATGGAGAGGTTACCTTTTGTAGCCATGTGAGTATTATTTCCTGAGTGTGCTTCTTCTATCCTGAAATCATTTTAATTTATTCCATAACTTAACAGGGAACAGAGCCTGTGTGGGAGCGGAGGGGTGAGGAAGGAAGAAATGGGGGAGCAAAAATAGTTCCACCAGCAGCCGAATTCTGTCTATAATACTCTTCTAGCTATTTCTTATTGCCTGTTCTGCTAATAATTGCTTTCAAAATTTTAGCTTTTCAACCCAAATTTTGGATTTGGCTCCAATTCTTTTTATATTTCCTAGGGCTGATATCTAAATTAGAATTTCCTATAGCTATCCGGACATAAAATATCCTTAATGATGTGAATTCATGTTTTTTTTTCTCCCACATAGTTAGAGATACTCATATGAATGAAGAGGCACCACAGCTATAGAGAAGAGGGATTGCCTCAGTTCCCTGATACAGTCTGTCAATCAGTCTACAAAATCTCTCATCCCTATTTGTTAGCCATACACTCACCCTAGGTTCCACTGATGAATAATCACCCTAACATAGACATTGAGCTTTTTGGACCAACATTGATTAGTATCTCAAGGGTATTCAGAGACCTAAATGCAAATAAATTCATAAAGCTAACAGGTATGAGATATAAGAAATGGTAGGACCCATGACTCAGTAGTATTGAAAGACATTAAAATTCAATTTAAAAAATGTTCGCGGACTTCTGATACAGCAGGTTTGTAATTCCCATGTAAGATCTATTTATAGGTTTAAAACTGACTGTTGATAGACCACAGAGATTTTTGGGGGATGGTTTATATGCTGTTCAATAATTTGAAATAGATACCTACATTTAATTCAGATGACGTAAAAAAAAATAGACTTCTGACTTTTCTTTCTATGCTGGTAATATCTGGACCACATTTTAGCAAGGAAACAATTGCCTGACTTTATAGATATTTTCCTTTTCTGAGGGGCATAGGTTTTCACATTCACCACAGTCTATCGGATTATATCTGTTTGTTCAATCCATTCTTATTACGTGCCAAGCCTCTGCTGGCATCTAAATTTGAAAACTCTAGTCTATAAAAGCTATGATTCTTTGATCCTATTCCAGATGCACAAATTCAGTCTCCTTTTTCACATTTCATCTGCACTAGTGAAGATACATATTATTGGGAATGAGTAGATTTTTCCCCCTCAATGAAAAATATTCGAAAAGGGTTTGTACATCACCCTGGGGAATAGCCTGGTGAAAGAGAAAACCAGAACCACAAAAAATAATGGGTGAGTCAGAGTTATCCTGCATGGTAAGATTTATAATAATAATTATGAAAATATTAATCTTGCATGAAGTATTCTCAAAAGCTTATGTTAAGATATGTGCACATTCAATAATTTGCAATAAAATAAATTTTCTTCAATTTATTTTCCCCTCTAAACAAAGATGAGAATATATTAATATAGTCTTTTGAAAAGAGAATGTCTTGTTTCAAATTTTCCATGTTCAGGTTTTCGTAAAAAGACTGACTAGAAATGTTTTATAAATCTTTTGAAATTATGATAAGTAAGGCAGTAATGGCATAAAAAACAAGTACTGTAAAATTGCCATATTTTATTTTCTAGAAATTAGCATTTTAGAGTACATAATGAGTTTATGATAAAATGATAATGCATAAGAGCATTTTGACTTAAGTTGAAAAATACATTATACTATATGTATATGTAAGTATATATATCATAACAGATATATGTGTGTACTTATTTATCTCTACAGCTATCTATCATCTATCTATCTATCTATCTATCTATCTATCTATCTATCTATCTATCTATCATCTATCTATCTATCATCTATCATCTGTCATCTATCTATTCACCTATTTATCTAATCTGAGACATTGTTAAAACAATATCTGTCCAAATTTATGAACCTGGCTTTTAAAGTACAGGCTTTAAATTTCTAGCTATCTGAAATTTAGTCAACCTTATACATAGTCCCTAAAAAATGAAATAAAATAAAGATAAAGCTGCAACCAATCCAGAAAACTTTTTATTGCTCCTTTTTTATTGTACTTCATCAGCTTTTTTGGTTTCCCTTTCTCTTACTAAATAATTTATTTTTAAACAGAGTTTTAATATTTTAAGGAAATTTAGCTTTATAAACACTTAGACTAAGCAATACATTGTGAAAAGAGTGGTTTCTGCTCCCTTCAAGTTATAAAGCACAGATGAAGTAATGTAAAAATTATAAAACAAAAGACTTATATATGTTACCTCAAAAAATTTTGTTTGGATTTATGAGAATCTTTTTTAAGTAGAGTTTATAGAACAATTTCATAAGAGAGGATGCATTTTTAAATGCAGTTTTATTTTAAGAAACTTCTTTCATCCATTTTTAATTTGTGCATACAGTTTTCTCTCGGGACTAGAGTCCTTGCATTAGATGCCAAGAAAGTCATCTTGTAGGAAATCAGTCACTGTAAGACATTTGCACAGAATAGAAAAATATTCTCTTACTACTTTACTACAAGATGCTGTCTGTGGAAATTATCAGCAATTCTAACCATTCATACAATCACTGTTCAAAGTGGCATTATCAGAGATATAGCACTGACAGGAAGAATCACAAAGCAGTAAGGAAGATAAAGTAATTTGCAGAAGTACAGTAGGTCATCACAATGATGCCAAAAAAGCTTTAGGTGATTGAAATTATAAGTATGTTCATGTCTTTAGAATTAGAAAACAAAGTTTAAGAAACTATGTCAGGAGTCAATCTGATCCATTCTTCAAAGTTACTATAGTTTATATATACACACACACACACACCCCTTGTGTTGCCAAGAGTATGTAATATCTCTTCCAAGGATTTTCACTTGTTTTTTTTGGAGTCTTTGCTTGCATACATTTTAATATAATCACTGAATTTTTTGGTAATTAAAAAGAAAAAACAAATAGAAGAGTGAATAATTCATTGGATTTGCGTGCTTAACTTCAATGTAATTTTGTTAGAAAATATAAATATTTTATTTGCCTAGAATACATATTAACTTAATAGGCTTTAGAGCCTAGTCAATGATCTGTAACTGTGCTAACCTGTGTGTGTGTGTGTGTGTGTGTGTGTGTGTGTGTGTGTGTGTGTGTGTTATATCATATGGATTTATAGATTCACTATATGGCCAACTAAAAGAAAAATTATAAGTACAGTTGATAGGGAGGTAGATTTAGACCAGAGTAGGTGCTATGGACAAATGGTAAAATATAAATCAGTTCTAAGTCATTTTTGGCAAAGTAGATTCCTTCTTTGTAACCATAGGAAAAGTCAGTTAATTCAGGCAAATATTCATTTTATTACAGATTTTTTTCTAACAAAAGAGAAGAGTGAGTAAACGTTCTACTTGGTTGATCAAACATTTTCGGTTTCATGCAAAAATGTTGGAGGGCAATGGTGTCTCACTGAATTACTGGCAAAGGATAATATATATGTATCTCCAAGATCTTACACTATGGCCATATAAATATTTGCAAGACATGTATCTAGTTCTAGAAATACATTTTTGGCTGTGAAACAAAGCAAAGCAAACTACTTATTTATTCATATATTAAACAATTATACATTAAGTGTGTGCTGTGAGTCAGGTTACAGGAGATAAAGTGATGAAAGACAATGTACTCATAACACATATGTATTAGTAGGAAAGGACAGATAATAAACAAGCAAAAACAAGAAATAAACATGATTATTTCTAATAGTGAGAAATAGCATTGACAAGCCTAAAACAGAAAAAAGAGTACTGTTATAACATCTAAAATATGCTACCATGGCTTAGTGGTTGGGTATCAACTGACAAGAGAACTGATATTCGAAGCAGTTCAAATGGGAACTCACGTAGTTGTAAACCATTTGGTAAAATTTCTGTTCATAGTAACTTGGGAAGCAGACCAGGTATCAACTGATTTGTAGCTCTAGAGAAAATGGTCGAAAAGGGTAAAAGTAAATGTGTGTATTGAGATAATAATATAATAAAATATAATAAAAAGTGTATATGAGAAATAATTGGCTGAATTGCCAAAAGAAAAAGGAATTTAAGAGTCCAGACTTGAGGGTGCCAAATGGTTACCAATGCTTCCTACTTAGACAACTAAGAAACAGATAAGAGCAATGGAGACTTTGACTAATAAAAGATCAATCATATGCAGCCCTGAACTGCAGATCAGATTAAGGCTGTGATCATCTCACTCAAAACTGGTATGCCAGAAAGCCTCAACATCACCACCATTAACTAAAATATAAAGCATGAAGACAAACAATTAAAGAAATCAATCAGGCTTGAGAAATATGTCTGGGAAAAACTTTGAATGTGATTTTTAAGTACATGAAACATGACTGGAATAAAATAGATAGATATGTGCCTATTTTTGAAGGAATATATAGCCAAAACTTCCATAAACTTAGTCTTTTAAAAGCCGTTGGTATTTGGAGCCTAAAATAATTCCTGGACTCATACTCTTCCAGGAGCTGGAAGCAAGTGAGAGGTACTCTTCCACTACATGTATTTTCAGAAAATACTACAGATGTCACAATGGAGACTGATATTAGGGACAACAGAAAACAACGGACAAAAGAAATTTCTGAAAGAGAGTTGAATCAGGTGATCAAAAATTTCTCTACACCCAATTTAGAATGCTTTAATGACTCATACAACAAGATTTCATAAATGCTATGAACCAAGGATTGTTTTGTGTATCCTCCTTTCCTGAATGAGATAATCACTTCAGTTATTATCTGCAGGTCCATTATTGTATATTAGGTTGAGATATAGATAAATGTTACATTGTTTGATAGTTTGCTACATTAGGAAAACCCACATTTGGATCTGAAAAAAAAATGTCGTATCTCACCTGAAAATTCTGAAATTTGAACTGAGGCAGTAGCTGAGTGGGACTTTGGGTTATCTCTCTTTAGAGGGAATGAATGTATTTAATATGAGGATGAAGGGAGCAAAGGGACATTTGAGGCACATGAGAATGGACTGTGCTATCTCAGCTAATTATCATGCCCCTTTCTACTTCTTCCTGGAAAAAGAAATAACCTCTTGTTCTCATTTGCAGTTAAGATTAACCATATATTCTAGAAAATGTAGGCAGAATAAAAGCACTGGTTTTAGGCCTAATTTATTAAAAATCTCTCATGCTTGATCTTCATGTTCTTTCCCCCTTTCCCAAGGCTAGAAATGAGGTAATCCCAGGGCAATTTTGGAAGCCAACTTTTAAAGACTGATGAAGCCAAAATTGGAAAGAAGCCTTGGTTCCAGTACAATCATTTGTAGAAGAGTTATACTGTTTTAACTGTTATGTGAGAGAGGTGTAATTTTTATGGTATCAAGCTATTGATGTTTTAAAGTTTATTTTTATGGTAATAATCCAGAGGGTTACAGCTCCAAATAAGAAAAATCTTCTCAACATAATAAAAACTTTGGAAGATTTTGCAGCTCAAGGATATCATCAATATCCTGGAAGATTATCATCCTTCCACCATTTTCAGTGTGTTGCCTCTTTTGTCCTTGTGTTTATGTTACATGGCCAGCAAATGGCTGTCATAGTTTCAGACACTATGATCATAGGCGAGGGGAAAATGTGGCTAGGGCAAAGTGTGGAGGAGTGGTGACCAGGGCTGCAAAAGGACATTTTTCTTTATGATTCTCTCTTTTAGTCCATAAAAGAAATCTACCAGAATTCACCTATATTTTGGACTGAATATTTGTGCCATGTCCCAATTCATATGTTGAAGCCCAATTGTCTTCCCTCTCCCAAGGCGATGGTATTTAGAAGTGGAGCCTTTGGGAAGTGATTAGGTTTAGATAAGCGCATGAGGACAGAGCACTCATGATGGTATTAATGTAAAGACACAGGGAGAAAGCAGCTATCTGCAAGTCAAGAAGGGAAATCTCACCAAGAACTAAATTTGCTGGCATCTTAATATTGGATTTTCTAGAAATAAGTTTTTTGTTTAAGCCACATAGTCTATGGTACTTTGTTATAGTAGCAGACTAATATACCACACCATACATTTACTGTCTTAACTCAAGGCTATGATAACTTCCCCATGCCTCCTATTCATAATTAGTTGGAAGAAATCTGGACCATGTAGATATTCTGCAGAATTGGTTCAGATACCTAGACATTTTACGTATTAGTTCACTATATCAATGTCATATGTTAATTGGACCAGAATAACAAGAAGTTACAAATGTACTGAGGGCCCTGAAAAGACCTGTGTGCTCCGGAAAATGAAAAATAAACCCTGTGGAGATTTAGAGGCTGCCACATCAGTGATAATTTTAGGAATTCAGTGGTCTGGGGCATGTTGGAACAATCCAACAAAATTAAAAGACAAAATATTGTACCACTTTGGATTAAAGAGACAGCACATTTCACACTTGGGAATACTTATATGATCCATTAACTGACTTACAGCAAAGATTGCCCAGTTTCTCTGGGAACTAGAGCACAAAGTAGCTCCATTGCAGGTTTAGAATACAAGTGATTCTACTACTTGGACCATATGGATCAATAGATTCTATATTATTACATGTATCAGTGGTGAGTGAGGATGCCATGTGGAGTTTATTATAAGCTCTAAGAATCACAGCAGAGACCCCAAGTTTCTGGTATAAGCTTATGCTACCTGAAGTAAAGAATTGTGCTCTATTCAAAAAAACATTTCCAAGAGGTACGGGTCAGCTTATTATGAGGTAGTCAAGTGATCATTCAGATTGATCTTTCCATCATTACTAATTTCTTGGAGACCCAAAAAGTCATAAGATGGGGTGAGCCCCAAAGAAATTAATCAGAAGATGGAATTTCACATTTGGATTGAACCAGAGCAGGGACAGAGCACACATGTAAAATGCATAAGCAGATAGCATAGACTCCATGTCATCTGTCACTATTACACTCGTATTTCTCTCTCAGCTCACACTTCCACAACAAGAGGAGAACCATTATGATTAGCTGACAGAGGAGAAAAATGACTGAGCTTAGTCATAAGTGATTGGCTCATTATGTGGGTGCAAACTAAAAATGACCATGAAATACAACTGTATGAGCAAATCTTCCCAGTGGACAATGCTGTGGGTGGTGCATCTGTTTTTCCATTTGGTGTAAAAAGAGAAGTGGGCCAAGATAAGGCTATACCTTAGGCTCGTGGGCTGTGGCGAATGGCCTAATTGGTCACGGGCCTGGAAGGAGAGAGATTAAATGACTGAGATAAAGGAAGTATATGAGGAATAGATATATGGATGGACCTATGGGGGGCAATTACAAAGTGTGAACATCTTTGCGTCATATGTTAAAATTTAACAGAGAGCATCCAATATAGAAGAAGCACTAATCAACCAAGTTTAAGTGAGCCAGTTTATGTCATTCAGTCTCTCTCACTGCCATCTATTTACTAGAACAGTAGGCAAGTAAATAGAGCAGTTATAGTGGCAGGAATGGAATCTGTACATAAGCACAATAGTATGGGTTCACACTCACCAAGTTTGATGAGTTAGCGCCACTTTTGAATACACAACCTGCCAATAACAGAGACCAGTGGTGTACTTCTAATATGGCGCCATATTTTGAGAAGACCAACCGGCTACTTGATGGCACATTGATTGCATTAGATCTCTCTTTTTGCCATGGAAGAAGAAAGTTTTCATCTTTAGAAATGATAATAGAGGAGGGAAACAACGAGTACCATTTATGGCTTTGGATTAGCTGTAGTACATGGGCTGTAGCTCATCATTTACCATTTGTGCATTTTCCCTAGGAATTCTGGAAGAACTGATCCCAGAACTTAATATATGAAGCACACAGATCTGAGTAGTGCAGAAAGTCGAATGTAGTGGATGGTCCTGTACATCATCATGTCTCCCGGCAAGACTGAGGCTCTAACTCCTGCACCATCTGGGAGTATTTTTGGCTGACAGCTCTCAACCAGGACCTTCTTCTGAGGATTGCCCTCAGCCAAGGACAGCTGACATACCCATGGTTAGGCTCTCATCCCTCATTCAATGACTGACCGATGAGGAGGTGTAAATGCCTACTCCTTTGCAACAAGTTGGGATTATTCTACATCAGTGTCCCAGTATCAGAGCTCTTATTGGGAAAAATGGATCTGCTGAGGCCTTAATTTTGACTGCATTCCTCTGCCCAGTCCAGTCTTCTTCTCTCCAAGGACATTGCCCAATGAACTTCCCGCACACACATCTCTGTCCCAAAGCCTAATTTCTATAGAGCCCTACATAAAACAACGGTCGAAATTGGTTTCTCTCCAAGTGAAATTTGAACTGTGACTTGAATGACAAGAAAGACTCAGCTGTAAGAACTATCTATAAAAAAAGAAAAGAAAAAATTAAAGAAAAAGTACCATGTAGCAAGATAAACTTTATTTTTTTATCTAAAATCATCCTCCCACTTTGGGTGACCCAATGATACCTTTATTTCCCATCCTAAGAAAGGTGGATAAGGTTTCTACTAAGTTTTGGAGCCTTATTGTGCCTTAAATATTATGCTCATATGAACTTTGAGGAAAAATTGGACATTTCATTAATGCCATACTTTAATCAATTACGGCATAAAGCAAAAGGATACTTTTATCATTTAGAGATTTCAGGTCATGTTTATTGAGCAATTAATGTATTAAATGTCTGTACTATAATTTGTTAACTAGCTGATAGAGTCATTAACTAAAGAAATTCTTCATTAGGGAGATTTTGGTGATCTAAGAGTACTTAAATGAAAATCAATATTTCTAATCTCTTTCAAAGCATTCTAACAAAGATCTTCACATTAGAATTCAATACAGATACAGATCTGAAGTATCTATATTTTAAAAACTTTATTCTTAACTAGGATCAGAGACACAGTCTTTAACATGAAATTAGGAGAACATTTACTAAGTGGAAAATATTTTTAAGGTTCTCTGTGTGCTAGATTGCAACAGCCTTATTATGCTTATCACCTTTAATTTCATAAAGAAATTGTTACAATACCTTGAGTCTTGATAACGTGGCCAATTGACTATCAGCCACACAGTTACATAGCTGTCCCATTTAATCTCCACTAGACTGGCTCTCTCCTTATATCAAAGTGTCTATTTTCACAAGAGTATAATGTCTAGATTAAGCAGGCACTTGGCTTGAGCAAAGCAGTTTATTACTATTTAAGAGGTAGCACCAAAGGAATGAGTTTAAACTTGAGAAATAGGTTTAAAATGGACTTTCATTGATTTATTTATTCTAAACACTTAAAAGTTTCAGAGTAATATAAACTAGATATCTATCATATCTGAAATAAACTATTGCCACAAATAAAAAATTAACTTGTTAGTTACATTTTTTAGAGAAATTGATATTAATACATACATCTATACATGTGTGTACTTATAAATATGACATATGTATAGTGAACCTAAGCTCTTTATTCTGTCTTCATCCCTTTTGACCTTTTGACCCAGGCTATCTCTAACATACTTCCCTTCTCCCCATTCTCCAATTTTCATTCTACCTTTTTATCAATTATGAAACTCTTCATATATCTGTACATTTCTTGAGAGCATATAAACACACCTATTCAATGTGTGCATATAAATATATGTGTATGTATACCAGAGCTCAGCAAACTACAACTTGTGTGACTGCCACCTCTTTTTGTAAATAAAATTTTATTCGAACACAGCCATGCGCATTTGATTACATGTTATCCATGGCCGCTTTTGTCCTACAACAGCAGAGATGTGTAGTTGTAAAAGAAACTATATGACCTATGAACCTAAAATATTATTATCTGGTCATTTAAGAAAATGTTTGCTGACCTCTGCTATATATACATTGTATTAGTTATCTTTTGCATTGTGAGGAACCATCCTGAAACTTCATGGATTAAAACAATAGTTATTTTATAGCTCCAAGTCCTAGTGTTGTCAATTTCATCTGAGTCCATTTGGATGGTTCTTCTGCAGGTTTCCCCTGGGCTCACACACATGGCAGCAGTCAGTTGGTTGCTCAGCAGGGTGTTGCTGGTTCAAGAGAGGTTTGCGCCTGTGTCTAGCAGTTGATATTAGCAGCTAGGACCTCTATCGCTGGTTCTCTTACCCTCAAGAAGGCTGATGTCAATTTTATTCTCACAGTGCTATCAAGACAGAATTCTGAGAAAGTAAGAGCAGATGTTGGAAGGTAGCTTAAAGTCTTAAATTTGTAATTATAATGATCAAATTAAGTCATTAGACCAACCAAATGTAAAGGGGTTGTAGAAATTGACTCTATTTCTTGATAGAAGGATTAACAAACTCACAATTTAAAAGGGTATGATATAGAAATTGAAGGAATTTATGACCATTTTTTTGCAATGTACTACTCTCATATATACCTTAGATTACACTGATACCACGTGATCTGGCAATTGTAGAAAATAAACTGTTCTATATAAAAATAATTCCCAGGACTTTAAATATAAATCTATGAAAACTTGGAAATAATCATGGGAGAAAAAGTTTACCACTCTCTGGCATTTTATCCTGGTTTCCTATGTAGAATATGTTGATTATAACTTAACCTATAATACAGCAGTCCCTAGTTTCTTCCACCATGCGAGGACACAGAAAGCAGTTGGCAACCTACAACCCAGAAGAGGGCCTTCACTAGAACCTGATCATCCTGGCACCATGATTTTGAGCTTCCAGCTTTCAGAACTATGAAAAATAAATTTCTGTTGTTTATAAGTGACCCCATCTATGGTACTTTGTCATAGTAGCTCAAACAGAGGAAGACCATAAGTATTAGTGATGAACTGGTAATTGTACTCTCTCTCCCTCTCTCTCTCTCCACACACACACACACACACACACACACACACACACGAACACACACACAATTATATTTTACATAATGAAAAAACCGTTTATCAAATAACCACTAATCTTTGTCTACTAATATTGGTAACACCTTTTAGTAAAAGATATCAAAACCAAAATTTCACTGTCATCTTTACATACTTATTTGATCTTTATAGCATTCAAAATTGTATTTTTAATTTGTTGTCAATATATTAAGATGAATAGATTTCACATAAAAATCTAAATATCTTGCCTATCTAAAGTTAGAAGATCTCTTTCCCTGATAATCATCCCAAAAAGCTGGAAAGTTGCTCACACATTGTGACCAAGCAACATTCCCTCGTTCACTGCTCTGTCTTACAACTCACGTCCTCTCATTCCTATTGCCCATCCTGTCCATATGGCATTTGAATTTGGAACTCCGTTTTATATTAACCTTTCCTTGGATCTGCATTGTCCTCACTGGACTGAGTGTATTTACTCATATTAATGCCCTAGAAATTTACCTCCTGTGGGAGCTCCTCTGATTCTTTCTGCCCGCAGTTAAGATCAATTGTTAAAACAGCGGCCTTTCTGCTAGTGTTGATTTTCTATTTCTGTGACTTATTACAGACCAACATCTGTTCCTTTGCACCTGTATATTGCATTGCATCATGCTGCTGAAGAAGAGATATTTTTCTCTGTCTATTTAGGAAAGCAAAATAGACAAACTTTTTTGTTTGTTTTTGTATTTGTTACTTTGGTCCATATTTTAGTTTGTGCTGAGTTCAGTTTCCCATGTATACTAGGTACAATTACTTATAATGTTAGATTTTTCTCTACAGGAAGCTCAATCTCATATTTGACAACTTGTACATTAAGATAAGTCTGAAGTTTTCTTTTCCTTTAAAGGATGGCCTATATATGATCAGAACGGCCCATTTACTCCCTGGTCATATTTGTTTTCTCACCTTAATGACCACTTATCCAGGAATCATATTCATTAACATGACTTCACTTTCATAATTTCATGTAGATGGCCTGTTCAGATGTTTAATCCCCAATGATTCATTTTTGCTCACTTTCTTTCTCCATTTACCACTCATCCCACACTTACAAATTCTCATCACATACATAGAAATACATGGAAATATAGTATAGCATTAAAAAGATGATAATGAACATAATGTCTTCCCTCTCTTCCCACCCAACTGTTACCACATTATTATGGAAAAATTGTGGTTTAGGGTTGTACATCGTTCTTTAAGAACCCATACTTCTCCTGAGTCAAGATTTGCTTTGTTAGTCCATGTAGATTTGTGGTTAGAACACTGCAGATTAAAAGCAAATGTGATTGAGTCTTTGAATCACAATTACTATGACAGATACACTTAATATTTGGGTTAATTAGTTGGACAGAAACCAAAAGTACTAGGAAAACATGACCCAGAAATTATTTATAGATAATCTAAGTTTCCCAAACTTTCCTGGTTCAGAGCATGCTTAGTGTCTTAGTAATATTTTCACAATGCCACCAGAAAAAAAAAGGAAATAACTCACCCTTTTATTAAGTAGTTAAGTTTAAAAACAACAACAACAACAACAACAACAACAACAAAAACAATAGTTGTTTATGTCCTAATGACCTGTTGGTCATTTTTCAGCTTTTCAAAACTTTGAATCAAATTGTACACTGCTACTCTCATTTCTTTTTCCACACTGATTTTCATATGATGTCTGCTCTTTGTCACAGCAACTGCCAAAATGCCAGTACCTAAAAGATATGACATGGTTAAAAGAAACAAGTTAAAGCAAAACTACCTCTATGTAATAGTTTTTAGTATCTGACAGATGGCATGCGAGTTCGCTGTGGTGCTTCTGGATACTTCAACACACAGTTTGGAAACCACGGATCTAACGGTTGAATGAGTACTGGGTGTGCATCGGGGTGCCTTGGGTAGTTTGGTGATTATTTTGCACTTTGTATATTTAACTAAGGGAAAGTTCATGGCTTCTGGCATTATGAAGATAGATAGGTCTTTAGCAATCTTTAGGTAAAATCTCTTACCCTAACCCATGAGGAAGCTAAGGTTCAGAAAAGTTAAGGGCTTTGCCCATTTTTCAGTTTCTCTTTTAATTTTTACTCTTATACCACTCAGAAGTACTATATGTAAGATATTTTACAGTTTGGAAAATGGCATGCGGCTTCTTTTATAATGCAACACTAATAGACTACAGTCTAATTTCATTTAAATCACAGAAATTAAATGATTAAAGTTAATTTTTCATTGCTCATTTTTGTTTTATTACATATTTTTGTTCTGTTAAAAATACAGAAGTCCTTTTGGCAAAGAGTAGCACAGTTTCCTGAGTAGATCTAACTTGTGTCTAACATTTCCTACTGTTAGATGCTCTTACGTAGTCAGACATCAAGGACAACAGCCTGACATGTCAGTAGAGGGAGCTGCTACTCCTGCTCTAGCTAACATTGTTCCCAAAGCCCATTTGCTTATGAACTTCCTCCTACTGCCAGGAAAAATATTTTCCCTTCATCTAAATCCATCCTTTTTCTATGGTGCACTCTAAACTCCATTGATTTTTTTTTTCTCCTGATGATGTCATTCTCAGTAGAATCTCCACACTTATTTAAGCCCTATTATCCATATCACCCACTTGGCTCTCAGAATAGTGAGATAAAGGCATAATTAAACAATTCATTTCAATTACTTATGCTAAATGCACAAGAAATTGATTTTAATCCATCACCTTACTTAACCCTTTTTCTATAAATTTGCATAATGAAGGGCCAAGTCTACGGAAATATTTAGGTTGACTATGTGAATAAAATCTTCAAATTTATTGCACAAGGGTCTACTTCAGGGGTCAGCGAACTACACCTCAAGGAATGTGCCCAATTCCTGTTTTTATATGGCCTGTGAGCTAAGAAATGTTTTTATCTTTTTAAATATTTATAATTTTTATACCTTATTTATTTAAATTTTTAAAATTTTAAATAGATATATAAGTACCATATAATATCCTTGATTTTACTTTTTGATATCCTAAGCTTAAAATATTTTCTATCTGGCCCTTTACAGAAAATGCTTGCAAAACTCTGCAATACTTATTTCTGTGTTCATTTTAATGCTATATTTGTCATTGTCAGGTAAGTAAAACTACCTAGCTAAATTAATTACTTAGATAATTCAACTACATTTAAATTTATATAATTGAATTCTGTTAACGTCAGTAAACACTCATGGAGTATCTATTTCTAAATAGGTATTATGTTAGATCCAGGGGACATAAAAATTAATAAGACAAGAAACTCACAATTCAATGGAATCTCCCATTTTACTCCTAGAATATCATCTTTACATTAATTTTATGTGTTCCAATTGAAGTAGTTTACCATTTGTTGTAAGTTAAAGGCTTAAGAGGATTGAGGATTGCCTTTGACTCTTGTGATCAATGAGAAAGTTTGCTGAAGGTAAGAAAGTAATTTTTCTAGCTCCCAAAATATATACCTCAGTCCAAATATTTCACTTTTTTATCATTTTCAGTCAATTCACACTAGAAATTGAATAACATCTACAGAGCTTTTGTTGCAGTAAAGCATAACAATAAAGGTCAGCTGCTGTCATGTTTCCAACTCTGAAAAGTCTAAGCCTATTTACATGGCATGATCTCGATTTTAATTTGCACATCATTGTGAGAAGTATCAGTGATTAAACCTACTATACAAACATTTTTTTCCTTCACGTTTAACATTTAACGGAAGCGTGAACTCCATCATTCGTAACTCGCTACTTAATACTTCAAAGTTACTTGATATTCCTTAAAAACTGTAGGTGAGTCTCAAATGCCTCTCAATCAGTTTTAAAAGAAATCACACTGTGATATGTAGGGCATTTTTATTCCCTAAATTACCCATTCATTTCCATAAAATGTTTTTGAAACTGTGTATTCGATAGATACAAAGAAGAATTTCTTCATTGTTAAAAATTAAAAAGAAATAGATGATTTATTTAACGTGGTTCACAAATGTGTCTACACAAAGAGACAGGATACAATAATTACACTTTCATAAATGACAGTAAATTCATTTAGTAGAACAATAAAAATATTAGGTGATATTTTATGCATTTCCTTAAAGTTTAAATTTTGTTAGAGTTCTATTTTTTAATACAATTAGAGTCCCAGCACCATGGGTCAAAAGAATTATTGTTTCAGCCTTATCTTTCATCCAGAGAAACTGTTTACTTTGTGTGCCAGTCAATGACTGCCATTTACTGATTCACTCAACAAATATTAAGTGCATAGTTTTCTAGGCATGATATGACACCAAATTATTATTATTTCTCCAAATTTAGTTTTCCTCCAAGGCAAATAAATAAACTTTTATAACTATCCATTTTAAAGTCTAGATTAAAATGTTTTAAATTATTTTAAAATTTTACCTATCCTTTATAATGGCAAGGATTAGTATATAGTATAGTGTTCTCCTACACTGTAGTATATTCTTTATGTTAGTTGATTCAACATATAATTCATTGTTGGTATTTACAATATTGCTTCGTGATGCATATAATATGTATATGTGATTCAGTTCACCTTTGCTGATCTAACAGAAGCACCCATATTTTATATGCTTTAAGCAACTCTTATTTCTCTGTGTAGCTTGTCACTTAAGAGTTTTCACATATCTTCCACTTCACCTCTTGGTTTGCTGCATCGTGTTGCAACTGGACTTTTTACCTTACCTCTACAGTTTTTCCTTCATTTTATCTTCTAGCCTTTTATCTTAAGGGGTGTTGAAAAAACCTCGAGGCAATGTAAAAACAGTTACCTTAAGCTAAAAGAAAGACAATATAGACGATCTCTACAATTGTATTTTTTTTTTACTGCCCACTATTTCTCTACCTAAAAGTCAATTAAATAATCAATCAATTGTTTTTTTTATTAGCAATGGTAAAATACAATCACATAGCACTTTATGAGTTATAAAACACTTCCACACCCATTATTGTATTTGATTCTCTCTTAAAAACTCAATAAAAGGTAAAACAAGTTGTTTTATTATTATTACCACGTTTCTGGATGACAATATTGAGGTCCAGTGGTCCCTGTCACATTTTCTAATATTACACAGCTAGTAAATGCTAGAATTTGATATAAGCCTTCTTATAATAAATGACACATTATTTTTTTTATTTTATTTTATCACACCTCCTCTTCTCACACTATTTATTAAAATCAAGTACTAAAAACAAAAACAAAAACAAAACAATCCTGTACCAGATAGGATGGGAGATGCTAAGGACAACTCTGAGACCTAAAGATGATAAGTGTATTTCTAACGTGAACTGATACATACAAATAAGTGTTAGAAACAGACATACCTTAATAGCATAGAAGAATAAACATTACTTTATGCTGGGATAATCAGGGGAAGGACAAGTTACAAAATGAGATATAAACTGGCTCTTTAAAACTGGATGGAATATTTTATATTAAAAGGAGTGGCAAGACTATTCTGGAAATGAGCAATAATAAGTGAACAAATTAATAAGGTTATAATGTATGAATCACATGATAATGGACTCAAATTGTTTGGAAGGTGAGTTATTTGGTATTAGTTTGGATAGCGTTCAAAATATAGACAAGTCAAACGGAAGAGTCTACCACCTATTAGTTTGATGAAGTAGCACAAATTAATTAAGCTTTCTGAGGTTTGGTTGCTTTATTTTTAAAAAGTGGGTCTAGCAGACAAGTCTCAGGGAGTTAAAGTAATTAAAATGTATAGAAACCCTTAGTTTAGCAGAGTGCCTAATAAGACACATATGCTCAATGGCAGCAGCAGTTAGCATTATTAGTAGTATCTGTAAGGTGCTGGAGTCGAGATGATTATTTAATGGCATTGCCCCGAAAGTTTCATAGCACCATTGTGACTATTTTCAGCTTACACTTGTAACAGGATGTTAGTCTCAGTACTAAATGGCAAACAAGCTATCACACCAGAAAATACAATGCCGAGGCAGGTGGGCTGAACACGTACATAGTACTCAAAGAGGAGAGAAGCGGAACCAAGCTGCAGGTAAAACGAAAATAATACGAAGCCTTTCCCAGGCTGAAGTACAACTACAAACAGGTTTTATTTCTATCTTTGTTAATTTCGCCTCTTTAATACATTGTTCATAAAGACAATTTCAAAGTAAATGGGGAGTTCTTTCACAGAAAAATGGCAGAATTAAGCCATTTTTCTTCTATCCTCTTTCCTTAAGCCTTACTGAATGTATATATAGACACGGGGGTGGTGGGGTGGGGGAAGGGGTTAGTTTCAACATAAAGTTTCTAACTGCAAACCTGAAACTAAAAAAAAAAAATCCTTATCACTCATTAAGATTTAGACAAAGATGAGGGAAGATGCATAAAGATAATATCTATCTCCTTAAACTATGGACAATCACAATACTTCTCTAAAGGAGAGTGACATGGTCCTGAAAAGGTGATTCAGCACTACTTTGTGGGATACTGTTAACTAGGTCTAGAAGTACGCATGGTCCAAGGGAAGAAGGGAGCAGACCTAAATCTCCAGGAGAGGGGCTTATCAAGTAGAGACTGCTAATGTGCCATTTTGTTTTCAATCCTGCTTCCTAGCACAGGGAGATGGTTGGCCACAAGGGAATAAGGAGGAGGGGTAACTGATGGTCTATCTGATCACATTACAGGACTTCACTGTGAACCACTCTCCTCTCCAAGCTCCAAACACTGAATAGAAAGCTTCCCCTAAGTTGGAAGACAGATCAGATATTGTGAAAAGATATTTAAAACAACAAATGGGAACCAAGGTTTTAGGTGGTTCCAAGGTGACTGTCTTTAATTCCCACTCTATTCATCTTCAAATAGCTGTTCCAAGTAGAATTCACACCCCTACTGTAAGAGTAGTAATAAACAAACAAACAAAAACAAGTATACGACCCAGGGACTGCAAACTTTAAATATGCAGGCCAGTGTCCAGAATGTCATTTAACAAGTGCTGGCAAAGTTTATCTCTGGATGAACAGAATTCTTTGCATTTTTATGTCTCTTTTATATTTTTTTAAAAATGAGTTGTAAACATTTAGCAAATGAATAATAATACAAAATGAAGCATAATACAAAAAGTAAGGGTCGAGAAGAGAAAACTAAGGGGAAATAACTTTGAAATTAGAAAATGAAAAAAGAGGAATGACCCACCACTCATTTACTGAGTAATCCTTGTGATGTACCAGATACTGAGCTAGTTATTAAAGACAGAGCTGAAAGGCAAGAGTCTCATGGAACCGAAAGCTCACAGTCTGATTTAGGAGACAAGCCAGGAAAGACATGATTTCAAAGAGTGAGTTTTTGTTTCTGTTTTAAGGGCAAATGAAAGTGCAACCTGCTGTGGCTGGCCTTGTTTCTGAACATTGAAACACAGCCTACTTTCCCAGGCACTCCTCTGGTGATAAGATGTATGAAGTGAAACGCGGCACTTACCCAGCACTACCTCTGTGTTGGCTCTTGTTCTGCTCTTGTTTTCCTCTGAAGCAGGTAGCAATGAAGCAAACGTTAGTGAAGACACAAGTACCACCATAGGGAAGGGAGGAAAAAGTCAAAGACGAAAAAAGACTGGTGGCTATTATTATTATTATTACTATTTTATGTGGGCAGCACATGAGGAAGACATTTTTCCAGAGTGTGATCAAGGAAGTGGTTAGAAAGGGACTTCTGTGACAAGAATCTGAAGTAAAGATTGTGAAAAATGGCAGAGAGCACAACTACTGCCCTACCAATCAGTATTAGAGCTGACACATTTCCAGTTGCAAATTCTCATGGTGGTCTTACCATATTTTTTTACAGATGATTAGTAACATGAAAGTCAAAGGAAAAAAAGATGATTAGATTAGACTGCTTTGGCTTTTGCGAGGACAAGAAAACAAGACATTTCTCATAGTAGAAAAGAATGATTATTTCTTGTTGACTATGATGATTGCCCATAAGGTCTCACTGAATTTAGGAAAACAATGAAGGCAGAAGAAAATGAATTAAGAAATTGAGAAAAGAAGAAAAAAAGAAAAAAAGAAGAAATCAGAGCCTGGAAAGTTTGAGGAGGTTGTGAGAGGGTGGCATATCAGAATTTAAGACAAAAAAGGTGGAGCAGGTTATCATGATGACAGTATTCCAGGATGTTACTCTAGCAGTGAACAACCAAAGGGGATGGCGGTAATGAGTGTGAACGTCTACTGTGCCCAGGAATACAGATTTACTTTTCTTAGTTAAATTTGGCTGAGTTTACTCAACATTTCACTGTGTTCAGTGGAAAAAGAAATAAATAAACAAATAACATATAGATATAGTTTTTTAAATTTTTTTATTACTTGTGTGGAAGTTAAATAGGTAGCACCATTTTTGTTTTTCTCAAACAATTTTCAAATATTTCAGTAATTCTGATGAAATCCAGATTGAAGAACCTTTGTGGTATTGATTGTGAACAGCAGTCCTCAACATTTTTGGCACCAGGGTTGGGTGCTCCTATGAGAATCTAACTCCTGATGATCTGAGGTGGAGCTGAGGCAGTGATGCTAGTGCTGCAGTGTGGCTGCAAAAACAGTTGAAGCTTTTCTCACCTGCCCATCACTCACCTCTTGCTGTGCGGCCCAGTTCCTAATAGGCTATGGACTGGTACCGAACTAGGGTTGGGGTCTCTTGCTCTAGAAGAATGGTTCTCAAAGTGTGCTCTCCAACTAACACCATCAGCATCACCTGGGAACTTCTTAGAAATGAATATTCTAAGCCTCACCCTAGATTTCCTGAATAGAAACTCTGAAGGTAGGGCCAGCAATCTGTTGTTTAATCAGACTTCTATGTGATTCTGATGCATGCTTGAGTTTGAGAACCACTACTCTAAAAGATATTTATACTAATTAATTGAGTGAAGATTTTTTTTTTTTTACAGCCATAAAACTTAAAATATTTCTACCAATCTCTGATGCCCATCTTTTCCTTAAACTCTTTCCTTAAAGGTACTTACAGCTATCGTAACATTATTATTTTAACATCTAGCATATTCAGCTGGATGTTTCAGTTTGGCAAATTCAGCTTCTTTTAACCATTATCAATCAAAACTATTTATTTATAAGATAAATGACAGCACCAGGAGACAGTGCAGCAAAATAAATAGAATACATTGGAGAATGCCCTCAATATGGAATACAGAACGTGAGTACTGGCTGAGAACATTTGTCCTGTGAATGGCTAACACTCTTGAGATTAGAACAGGACACACATCCTGCTCTCATGGGTTGAGAGCAGGATGGAAGATAATGTATGTGCAAGGAGAGGTATAAATGTGTGTAATATATACACAATACATTTATTTAGATAGTGTAAGGTATGATGTTTTAGCTGTTTATAGAACATTTTATAAAATAGTTTGAATATAAACAGCATTGTAATAAGCCATGGTTAGAAAGACTGATTTAAATGAGATATGTATATATTTTTTGGAAGAATATCTTTTTTTCATTTGATGAAGGTTGGGGGAAACTGAAATTTTCTATTCTATGTCATAATGACACTAGCCAAATACTTAAGATACACCTACTTCTGATTTTTTAGTTTGAAATTTGGCTTTTTGAGAAGTATTATCTTATTAAAATGTCTCCATATAACTATGTACTTTCCAAATATAGTACTACAAACTCATTTGTTTAGATGAAAATAATCTGTCATAATTTGTAAAAGATTCAAAATTAACACTTTTTTTTCTGAAAAAAAAAATGTTTTCTAAACTCATTAGTATTTAAAGGGAAATATTTAACCTGATCCAGCAAATGACACACTTTTGGTTGTCATAACAGTATGGATGTGAACACACACACACACACACAAACATACCCCCAAAACTGTATTATATACAGAGGAAATCAGGGTATCCCTCTATCGAGAAATGCTTCTCCTGATAAGCTAATTAGAAATTAGTGTTATGAATGTATTAAAACTAGTCTTCATCATTCTCTTTCTTTAAATATGATATATCTAGATTAGAATAAAACTACTTTTTAAAATCATTAAATATTTCATTAGAATTTTTTTTATTTCAACCACTCTTTATTCTTAATCCATTATTATAACCAAAGATGCGATATTCATATAACATCATTTTTCCTAATAGAAACTTAGCAAAAAGTTTTCGTCTTTTTTAAAATATTTTTTTGTTCTGAAAACATATGGTGCTAGCTCAGATTTATCTTGGGAAAAGCTGGTCATACCTTACATCATACCTTACACTAATT